>NC_084734.1:37505153-37642653 GCF_033978785.1 Entelurus aequoreus
GCCACTGCCGTTCACATAACAGACTGACTACTGGAGCCCGCGCATAGAGCAATGCATGCTGGGAGGTACCGTAAATACACTAAAAGAGTGGCTGAACCGTAAGTACCATAATAATGCGCAATGCAAAAACAGAACATTTACACATTGTAATGCTGCAACATAAGGTGATGGTCTCGGGTGAATGGCACAACAATGGGCCTCAGAATCTTGTCACGGTATCTCTGTGCATTCACAATGCCATCGATAGAATGCACTTGCGTTCGTTTTCCATAACATACGTCTGCCCGTACCATAACCCCACCCCTACCATAACCCTACCATGGGTCACTCGATTCACAACGTTGACATCAGCAAACTACTCTCCCACACAACGCTGTCTGCAATCTGCCCTTAACAGTGAAAACCGAGATTCATCCGTGAAGAGAACACCTCTCCAACGTCCCAGACGCCATCGAATGTGAGCATTTGCCCATTCAAGTCGGTTACGACGACAAACTGCAGTCAGGATTAGACCCCAATGAGGATGACGAGCATGCAGATGAGCTTCCCTGAGACGGTTTCTCACAGTTTGTGGAGAAATTATTTGGCTACGCAAACCAATTGTTGCAGCAGGTGTCCAGGTGGCTGGTCTCAGAAGATCATGGAGGTGCACCTGCTGGTGTTTACGCGTGGTCTGCTGTTGTGAGGCCGGTTGGATGTACTGCCAAATTGTCTAAAATGCCTTATGGTAGAGAAATGAACATTCAATTCACGAGCAACAGTTCTGGTGGACATTCCTGCAGTTAGCATGCCAACTGCACGCTCTCTCAAAACTTGCAACATCTGTGGCATTGTGCTCCGTAACTAAACTACACATTTCAGAGTGGCCTTTTATTGTGGGCAGCCTAAGGCACATCTGTGCAATAATCATGCTGTTAAATCATCATCTTGATATGCCACACCTGTGAGGTAGGATGGATTATCTTGGTAACGAAAAAATGCTCGCTAACACAAATTTAGACAGATTTGTGAACAATATTTGAGAGGAATAAGTCTTATGTATATAGTTAAAGATTTTGATCTTTGAGTTCAACTCATGATTAATGGGAGCAAAATCAAGCGTTGTGTTTATATTTTTGTTGAATGTATAAATTACTAAAAAACAGTGTAAACTCATTAATAATATATCACAATATATAGTTCACAAAGTATAATATACCCAATGTATAATATACAAAACATTGTACAATTTACACGAATGTATAACTAGGGCTGGTCGATACGATTTCAATATATATTGCGATCGACACAAAATCGATATCAATAAAAAATTTGTTTGATAAAATGTTGGATTTTTTTCTTCTTTGTCAGAAGAAACCAGAACCAAGGTTGTTCACATTAACAAAGGCACTTGCTTGCTGGTAACAGAGCAACGTAGGAAGTGATCAATGATCAGTGAGAGTGACACGCTTATAGCCAATCCGGTAACAGTATCAACTATCAGGTTTGGTTGCACCCTCTTGTTGTCTCGCGATTGATTCTTGAGTGTAAAGAGAAACTCAAATGAGCGTTGCAGAGAGCGAAGAATTTGTTGATAAAACAAGAAAAGTCACCTTGACAAAATAGCAGTTTTTTGGATTTTTTGAAACGGACCATAATCAGACCAACGTGGTCAGTAAATTATTCAAGGCGCTCGTCCCCACCAAGACTGGTAATACCACGACACCTTAGCCGCACTCCCCCAGAACACTGCTGTAACTTCCTGGCACAAAACATGAAGAAAATAGTTCTTCTTAGAGATGTGACGTTTGTGAACAAGTCAAGTCTTTTGAATGTTTTTTCAAGTTAACGATGAGAACCGAATGTCAGTTATAATTTGTTCGTTTGAGAGTCAATATTATTGAAATTGCCTATGATGCCCTCTCAGATTCAAAGTCAGAATCAGAATCAAATACAGCTTAATTGGTTTGAAGTAATGACATCACCGAATTAGAGTCGTCCCAGATGGCTTTATTCATGTGAACGCACTCACGAAGGCAGTTAACTTAGGGGATGAGTTTAATAGGCACCTGAACCTACTCGAGCCTGTTAGCTGCTGTATTTGGAATAACAAAGAGATGTTGGCAACTGGAAAAGAAAACAAAATGAGCAAAAGTCAAAAGGAAACGTAGCACTTGGATGCACTTCCGCGCAACCCGCAGGGGTGATGATATGCAAACATTGATTGATTGATTGAAGGTAAAGCGGACATAGTGTTGTCACTGTCAAAGGATGGGGAAATGGCAGCATCTTGAACAAACAATTACAAATTCTGGACAGGGAGGATGGACGGTACGAAAGTAGAGTGAGGGAAGCCATCTATGAAGGGGGAGCCGGAGGGTGTGTTCCGACTATCATGGGATCACACTCCCAAGCCTTCCCGGTAAGGTCTACTCCAGACTGGAGAGGAGGTTATGCTGCATAGTCAAACCTCAGATCCAGGAGGAGCAGTGTGGTTTTTGTCCTGGTCATGGAACTGTGGACAGCTCTATACTCTCGGCAGGGTCCTTGATGGTGCATTGGAGTTTGCCCAACCAGTCCACATGTGCTTTGTGGACTTGGAGAAGGCATTCGACCGTGTCCCTCGGGAAGTCCTGTGGGGAGTGCTCAGAGAGTATGGGGTATCGGACTGTCTGATTGTGGCGGTCCGCTCCCTGTATGATCAGTGCCAGAGTTTGGTCCGCATTGCCGGCAGTAAGTCGGACACGTTTCCAGTGAGGGTTGGACTCCGCCAAGGCTGCCCTTTGTCACCGATTCTGTTCATAACTTTTATGGACAGAATTTCTAAGCGCAGTCAAGGCATTGAGGGGATCTGGTTTGGTGGCTGCAGGATTAGGTCTCTGCTTTTTGCAGATGATGTGGTCCTGATGGCTTCATCTGGCCAGGATCTTCAGTTCTCGCTGGATCGGTTCGCAGCTGAGTGTGAAGCGACTGGGATGAGAATCAGCACCTCCAAGTCCGAGTCCATGGTTCTCGCCCGGAAAAGGGTGGAGTGCCATCTCCGGGTTGCGGAGGAGACCCTGCCCGAAGTGGAGGAGTTCAAGTACCTCGGAGTCTTGTTCACGAGTGAGGGAAGAGTGGATCGTGAGATCCACAGGCGGATCGGTGCGGCGTCTTCAGTAATGCAGACGCTGTATCGATACGTTGTGGTGAAGAAGGAGCTGAGCCGGAAGGCAAAGCTCTCAATTTACCGGTCGATCTACGTTCCCATCCTCACCTATGGTCATGAGCTTTGGGTTATGACCGAAAGGACAAGATCACGGGTACAAGCGGCCGAAATGAGTTTCCTCCGCCGGGTGGCGGGGCTCTTCCTTAGAGATAGGGTGAGAAGCTCTGCCATCCGGGGGGAGCTCAAAGTAAAGCCGCTGCTCCTCCACATCGAGAGGAGCCAGTTGAGGTGGTTCGGGCATCTGGTCAGGATGCCACCCGAACGCCTCCCTAGGGAGGTGTTTAGGGCACGTCCGACCGGTAGGAGGCCACGGGTAAGACCCAGGACACGTTGGGAAGACTATGTCTCCCGGCTGGCCTGGGAACGCCTCAGTATCCCCCGGGAAGAGCTGGACGAAGTGGCTGGGGAGAGGGAAGTCTGGGTTTCCCTGCTTAGGCTGCTGCCCTCGCGACCCGACCTCGGATAAGCGGAAGAAGATGGATGGATGGATATATATATATATATATATATAGCATACCATAGTACGGTAAACACAAAATGTATAATATAAAGCATTTTCTTCAGTTTTAATGTAGGAAAAGTGCTTCTAAAATCAGTCTTCTTGATAATCTGTCATCTTTATAAATTTGACTGCTGTACATATGTTTAATACACAAAATCAAAAAGTATGTCCAATACAGAAAGATGTGCTGGTTTGCTTGATTTAAAATTAATTACTTTTGTGATGTGGAATAGTAAATTAAAGAATGTGTGTGTTATTGTGAGACGTTCACCAGAAAGTGGAACTTACTCAAACCGCAGTTTCCCATCTGTTAGAAATTCTTTGTCAAACAGCCAGCGGAAAAACAACGCAAGACTGAAAGGGAGAAACAAAAGTGAGTTGACCAAACATGTGTGGAGAAATATTCAGTTGTCCAACATTCAATCTAAACTTTACAATCTAAGTTTTTATTTTAAAGGGGACCTGCACTTTTTTTCTCTTTTGCCTATAAGTCACAATCCTTATGAGAGAAAATATTTTTTTAGAGCCATGACGTCATTGCATCTATTACATTTATTAAAACCATAAAATCCAATAAATAACCATCCAAAAAGCGCCAACAATACTCAATTTACATTTTATGACCTGAATATTAACTAAGTACCGGTAATAGCGATACTATAAGAGCTAACGTTAAGGCATACTTGCCAACCCTCCCGTTTTTAGCGGGAGAATCCCGATATTCAGCGCCTCTCCCGACAACCTCCCGGCAGAGATTTTCTCCTGACAAACTCCCGGTATTCAGCCGGAGCTGGAGGCCACGCCCCCTCCAGCTCAATGCGGACCTGAGACTGAGTGGGGACAGCCTGTTCTCACGTCCGCTTTCCCACAAAATAAACAGCTTGCCTGCCCAAAGACGTCATAACATCTAGGGCTTTTATAGAATGCACAACTGCGCACACAACAAGGAGACGAAGCAGAAGAACGAGGAAATTACAGACATAGCGGCCGAAATGATATACTCATCATGAACAGAGAAGTTAAACAGGACAATACTGCCATCTAATGGATAGCCACTGGAACACTGAAATTCAAGTATTTTTTTTTTTTCTATGTAAATAAAATTAAAAAAAGAATATATATATATAGCTAGAATTCACTGAAAGTCAAGTATTTCATACATATATATATATATATATATATATATATACATATATATATATATATATATATATATATATATATATATATATATACATATATATATATATATATATATATATACATATATATATATATATACATATATATACATATATATATATATATATACATACATATATATATATATATATATATATATATATATATATATATATATATATATACATATATATATATATATACATACACATATATATATATATATATATATATATATATATATATATATATATATATATATATATATATATATATATATATATATATATATATATATATATATATATATATATATATATATATATGAAATACTCGAGTTGGTGAATTCTAGCTGTAAATAACCCACCCCCGACCAACCAAACCCCCCCCCCCCCAGCCCCCCCCCACCTGCTGCTGTATTAACATCCTCACCTGTGACCTGCTTTATCGTCTCTGAGCTCGTGAAAGGTAATTCTAGATTATAAATCATGCCTCTCACCTTGATAGTAAAAAATGGATATAAACTGGGAAGTTGCTAAACTTTGACAGCCAATTTAGACCAGAAGATGACAAAAAAGACGGGCGAAAGACACTGGTTTGCACCGACCCTTTTTTTTAACCCTTTGAGAGGATTTAGTCATTCTTCATCTAAATGGGAATAGATCAACATCCCAACAGTCTGCATTGCAGTGAAAGCAGACATTATACAGAAAGTGATGTTTTATTATGTTTGTTGGCTTTCATGAAGTCTGCAGTCTGAGTGTTAGATATATAGTACTTTATCGATTCCTTCAGGAGAGTTCCCTCAGGAAAATTTAAATTGTTGTTGAAGGAAAAAGTGAACGTTGTGATGCATCTATGAAAATAATGTGCCGCTTGAAATGAGCAAAATACATAAATATAACATGTTATTATGAATGTACTTGTTACTAAAGTATACTTGCAGTGTGTATATAATAGGATGATGGAGGTGTTTAGAGGTTTTTTAAAGTGCTTAATAGGCGGTGTAGTTTCCTAATGAAGCCTTAGCTTGACGCTCTTCTTTCTCCTGCTCCCGCTTGCTGCTGCATTAACAAACAAAACTCCAGACGCTCCTCTTCGTTTTGTGTATCGTTTACTTGTGGCAAAATAAAGCGAGTGTGTTACAGTAAGAAAGAGTAAGAAAAAGTATGAGTAAGGTCTAAAAAACTGTGGCTCGATTCCACCATACCTAACTGCCATAACCCATAATACACTGTGTCCAAACCTTATTACCACACAGATCCTTCCGCCATAATTGCAATTAAACAGTTACATATTCTTCACTGTATTAAGGCAGTATAAAATAGTACGTTATCAAATTATTCACACAAATGTAATAATTACAAATAAAGTGTGCCTTATAATTACTCTAAGCATGCAATATATAAATGTTCGTATTATTCAAAAAAAGTAAATAGTCCCTTTTTTGCTGAATAAACATAAAGCACCTTCCATAACATGTAAATTAACTTAAAAAGCATTTAGGCTCCTACAGGCGGAATAGAGCGACTCCCGTTGACTCCATTGTTAGCAGACTTTTGCTCACATTTTCTAAATAAAATGATCAAAAAAAAATAACATATGTGTGCTTGTCTTACATAAGGATTGTGAATGAAAGGCAAACTTTTAAAAAAGTGCAGTTTCCCTTTAATGTATGTCCAATATAAATTAGGATATGATATGATGGCAGAAAAATTTAAGCAAATAGTAGTAGCAGTCAGCTGTAATTACCTGGTGAGCCCTAGTGAGGGAAGAATGAGCACCATGAAGAGCAGGAAGAAGTAAAGCTTGTGCAACATGCTCAGCTGCTCACTGGACCTGAAAGAGCATACACCATTCAATCCAAGCCTTTCCCAGCATTCCAAACCTGAATGTGCCGCACCTGCTCCAGTGTGCCTCCCCCAGCGTGGAGTAGTAGACGATGGTGGGCAGAAGGGCAGAGAAGGACCACAGCAGGAGCGTGGGGAAAAACTGACTGACGATAGGGCTCTATGGTGGGAGGAGGGAGAATACTGTTGTTGCAGAGAGCAGCATCTTCCTAAAATGTTGAGTTTTTAAGACGTACATTCAGATAGTGGATGGGCTTGGTGACGTTGAACTTGTCTATGGTGTTGATGATGATGGTGGGCGTTGTCAGGAAGGTAAGCAGGAAGAAA
Organism: Entelurus aequoreus; assembly: GCF_033978785.1. Classification (NCBI taxonomy): domain Eukaryota; kingdom Metazoa; phylum Chordata; class Actinopteri; order Syngnathiformes; family Syngnathidae; genus Entelurus; species Entelurus aequoreus. The sequence continues at coordinate 37,512,202 of NC_084734.1, forward strand.
AGCAGGAAGTTAAGCATCATGTAGCGGATGAACCAGGAAAAACCCTGCACTGAGAGGTGGTCCCTAAAAAGGAGAATTGGTGGGGTCAAAGTGGGTTACTTGCCATCAGAGAGGAAGTGAAAGCCAAATTCAACATTATGTTAGTAATGCATAAGTCTAAACCCAGTAAGTATTTGTTTTAGATGTCAAGCAATGTCAATAAACAAAAACATAGTTAAAAACAGTTACATTGAAAAGAAGTATGGTGTGCAATTACTGGTTTTGAATAGACTTACAGTGTATACATGTTATTAATAATGCAGTCAAGGGATTTAAAAAAAAAAAATGGGCGATTAATCATGATCATGTATTTTAAATAACAAAACACTGACTTTATAAAATAAATTCTGTTTAACAGGCTTGAACAGTTACGGTCAGTTTTCTTTACTAAAATAAAACATCAGGTCTTATAAAGTGCTGTAGTTAATACATCAAAAAAACATATTTTTTCTCAGTAATAGGTAATTAATGTTGAACTTGTTGCTTTTCCTCTGCTTCAGATAATATCAAATAAAAAATACCCATCAATCACAGTGATGTGGTATGTTACCAATTGTGGTTTAAAAAAATGAATGTCTGTATTTGTAAGGATTAGTTGTTAAACTTTGTAAAACAGACTGCAGGAAATGTTGGTTTTGATTGGCTTTCCCCACTGTCAATCACATATGTTTCATACATTTACATTAATGTGCAACATTATGTAATTGTTTAAACCGTATGTAACCACAGAACATGAAGTTATTTACTTAACAGTTTCCGTTTCATGCAATTAAAACAAAATTATCAATTATCCTCCATGAATGTGTCTGATTGTAAATATGACGTAAACATCATTAAACATGTAAAATATACCTCTGTTTATGCACAGATTTGTTATAGTATAAAGTCAGCTTAATGTATGTCAAAAAACACGTCATTTCTTCATAGCTTGTCTAATAAAGCGATGCACCTTACACAAAAAAAACAACATTCAAATTTATACAAACCATAAACAAACTTGTGATGGTATTTGATTTCATTATGAAAATGTTAAATTATTCATCCTATCCCCGCAATTTAAAGTTACCGGCCAAGTTTCCTGACAGAGTGAGGTCCTTTTTTTTGCCGATTATCTTTGTGCCTCATAGCTGTAGTGTTGTTGTTCTCAGTCAAGCACAAGAGGGCGAGACAACTTGTTTGCATACTGCGACAGTAACGTTAGAGAATTTGACACCCTTGGTTATTAATAGTAAGTGCAAAGAGAAGCCATATACATAACTGTTAGTACTATAAACAACAATAAAAAAATGTAGGCAGCATAAGCTTTTGATAACAATGTTGTAAATTTTAGCAGCATATTTACTGTAATAAGGCTGCACGATTTTGAGAAAAAAATCTAAGTGCAATTGCTGTGGCTCAAATTGCGGTAGCGATTCGATTTCCAATTTTTAGATTTTTAAAACTGCTAAACTGATGAGCGAAGGAAAAAAATATTTTCGACTGTCAATCAACATGTTCTTGTTTCAGGTTGCCACACAAAACAATATGTAATAATCTACAACCAAAAATATTTGGGTTTATGTGTACAACAACCATCCTTGGCCAACTGTTATAGCCTCCACCAGATTGCGAACTAAATTGACATGCCTTGTACTGCGGTCACCAGAGAAGTTATTTTAGCCATATTACACTGTCACCATTAAAACTTTTTGCAGATACCGTACACCAACACAAGCAGTGTTTGTTATTAGCACACTGACAATAATAATGAACACGGCTGAAACGCACACAAATGTACTGTTTTGTAACCACTTTCAATTGGTCAGCAGACCAAGGACACAAGGCTTGACAATTCTGATGCATAGAGTAAAAAATAAAATAAAAAAACCTCAGCCTCTTGCAGTTATGATGTTGCACTAATTAAATCATCAATTAATTGTGAAACCCTAATAATTAGTTACGATTTTCTTCTAAGTATTACTAGAATGCTACAATGTTACCCTGTTTTCCCTGACATGTTAGGTTGAATTCTGACTAATAGTATCACACAGAATTGTTACGCATTCGGATGGCGCACTGTACAAAAAACTAAACAGAAGTACCGTACTCTGAAAAGTATTCTGAAAAGACCTATAAATACAACTGTGTTAAATGTTGAGGGATGTTCTATAGACTTCTAAATGCAGCCAAATGTGACGGTTAGAATATTGTATGTTTTAGTTAGTTGAAAGTGCAAAAAGAAGCCGTACACGCGACTGTTAACAGTCATAACTTTTAGACTGCATGAAAGTTACAGCTTTAATTAACAATGTTATATTATTTATTTCTGTGTCATTAGCCATGTGTACATGGACAACATTTATTTAATCTGATCATCATTCGGATTAGAATCTTACTGTGTACAATGTACACAGTAAGATAATTTTTTTCAGAGTCTATGTACACTGTACATAGACTCTGAAAAAAATTATCTGATTATGACGAGCATTTTTATGCATCACATCTTAAATCGGAATACTTTACTTTGAAATGCACAGAACCTAACTTAAACAGAAAGGTGTGTTATTTGTGGTATGGCGCCATCTTTTGGACGAGATCGCTCACTGCAGGTGCTGAAGAAGTAGACTTCCACTGTTATCAAACATGGCTTTGTGCATTTCTGCTTGTCCAATGTTATTCCAATATTTATCATTGTTTCCTTCTGTTCACTAATTTTGTCTAACCTCTCTTTTTGGAATGTAGCTGTTCTGTGCTTTTTATGTTGTGGCGCATCTTCATGTTTCAACATTGTGTGTATGTGTTTGAGGCTAGCAGTTAGCACATGGAGCAGCTGTAATGTTGTGAGTAAAACAGCTCGTTAAGACGACAACTGGATACCTTCTTTTATTGTTACATCGACACATGACACTCCCTACTATACTTTTGTTTTTGCTAGTCTTGTTTTAAAGCAACAAACTCAACAGTATATAATGCTCCTTCTGCATGTTGAATGGGGGGAGACAGCAGAAATACAATTGCTTCATTCTGAGACTATTAAATCTAGTCCCCGCTCCACCACCAAAGTATAGTTGACATCAGAATTCAACTGATTGTTGAAAACAGTAAGTGTAATTCTTACCCGAATTTCGGAAGATGTGTTTTCATGTGCTCCAATCTGAATTACTTACGTCTTGATCGGAATTTAATTGTGACCCGAACGTGTGTGATCGAGTCAGAATATTCCGAATGGCGTGTTTACATGAAGCATTTTTATCCAATTAAATGTGTCCATGTGCACAAAGGTACTGTTACTATTTTGCTGTGTACCCTTGTAAAGGCACCATTTTTGTTGACCAATTCCCAACTTTTGAATTATATTTTCTTTGAAATATCAGGTTGAATTCTGTAAATCAGTGGTCCCCAACCTCCGGGTTGGTACCGGGCCGCACAAGAAAAAAAAATACAATTTAAAAAAAAATATATATATATAAATATATTAGGGCTGCAACTAACGATTAATTTGATAATCGATTAATCTGTCGATTATTACTTCGATTAATTGATTGATAATCGGATAAAAGAGACAAAATACATTTCTATCCTATCCAGTATTTTATTGAAAAAAAACAGCATACTCGCACCATACTTATTTTGATTATTGTTTCTCAGCTGTTGCATGTTGCAGTTCATAAATAAAGGTTTATTTAAAAAAATAATAATAATAATAATAATTATTATTAAAAATAAATAAAATTTAAAAAAAACCTGCGCTTGCGCATAGCATAGATCCAACGAATCGATGACTAAATTCATCGGCAACTATTTTAATAATCGATTTAATCGATTAGTTGTTGCAGCCCTAAAATATATATATATATATATATATATATATATATATATATATATATATATATATATATATATATATATATTTTTTATTTTTTTTATTTTTATTTTTAATTATTAAATCAACATAAAAAACACTTACAATTAGTGCACCAACCCAAAAAACCTCCCTCCCACAACTCATTCACAGTCATTCGCACAAAAGGGTTGTTTCTTTCTGTTATTAATATTTCTGGTTCCTACATTATATATCAATATAATCCGTGGGACAAATTTTCAAGCGTTGACCGGTCCGCAGTTACAAAAAGGTTGGGGACCACTGCTGTAAATGAAAAATCTAAGGTGATATAAAGCTCCACAGTAAAAGTCTGAAATGAAGGGTGCTTACCAGTAAACATTTCTGGGATGAGGTGCAAAGCTGACCCTCCACTTCTTCACTTTGAGACCTCCACTGTTGGTGGAAGGCTGCGGCTCTCTGCCACAACAGCAACAACTCCTGCCACCACATTCCAGCGCGTTGAAGTCTTTCAGAATGCTAACAATGGCACAGGACAGGTAGGAAAAAGAATAATTACATTTTCTTGTCCTCGTGCGCAAACATTTTTTTTTTTAAAGTTTTGTGTTGAGAGTTTGGAATACGTTTATATAAAATGACTACTTACTACTTGGCCATTGCTTCTGTCTGCAAAGTGACAAAGGCCAGCCCCAGGGGTCGCTGTGGCACCACCTCCACCTGCTGCCTCACCTCCTCCAGCAGGTTTGTTTCTTTAGTGCTGTAGTACTCTATTGCGTCCACCTGAGGGAGCCACACGTCATCCGCACACATACCGTATGACTAATACCAGTATTAAAATCACACCCCACTGACAAGGAGTTCAAGACGGGGATTCTAAAACCAGATTAATTCTTTACACAGCCTTCACCGCTGGCAAGAATACACACAATTATCTCTCAGTGACAACAAACCCGTGTGAGCTCCAGTGTGTATTTTACTATGACGCCATAGGACGCCCTTTTCATGACGATTTGAAGTCCTCTGCTTTGTCTTACCTTGTCACAGTTGGCACAGCAACAGAGGTAACCGCACAGTCGGGGGTATATTGTTCCATGCTTCCCTGTCTTTTCTAGGACACGCTCGTAGTAGCGCAGGTTTTTTCCTGCTCGAACCCTGGGGTGGAAACAAAAAGCTCGCTGAACAAATGATACTGGATTGTGATAACATTTCTCAGAAGTGTCAGTGTGACATAGGCCTTGTTCTTCCAAATCTTCTCACCAATTTGCCTCTTTCACTTTGACTTGAGTTTGAGTTTATTTCGAACATGCATGCATACAACATGGTACGTCACAATTTCCAGTTTCTCTATTCAACACGTTCGAAAAGGAGTAGGAAGAAGCAGAGCTTATTTAATCCTACCCATTTTTCTTTACATTGCAGTTGCTAAAACTTTTGTTCACTTCCTGTTCTCAATTTATTCACAATATACTCCATAAGTAATAACAATAAAAATAACTAAATAATAATTGGTGAAGTAAGTTATATTTCATATGGTGAGATGAGTAAGATTATCTTGAAAATGAATGGATGGATGAAATAAATTTAGAATGTTTATCATGGTTCTTCTTTGTACACACTTTAAGTTAGAAGAGTTTCTTGAAGTGGATCATATTAGTACATTGTTTGATTTCTTTGCTTAATTAATTCCATAATTTAATTCCACATACTGATATACCCGGTACTATATATACTATACATATTGACTTGTATTTGTAACTAGCTCTACATGCTTACCTTTCCTTGTCCAGATGCATGAGCTTAGCCACATCGTAGGCAATGTTGACGGCACACACTCTGCAAGTGGGGTACGCCTCTCTAGGCAAAAGCAGGACAAATTAATGTGAAGGTGTAAATGGTGAACAATGCAAACTCCATTCAGTCCACTTACGTGAAATGTGTCCTTACATCCTCCTCTGTCGCTGTTTTAGGTACAGCCTTTACAAACAAGGTGTTTCTGGTCTGCAAATATAGTCGGTGTCAAGTAACTGTGTGTGGCTCCTGAAGTAAAAGAATGAGGAAGTAGCAAATTCACCGTGTCTCTTCCCATGCCTTTCATTTGTGATGTGTGATGTCGCAGGACAAGAACAGTGAGGGCCAGATAAAGGACGGCAAACACAGTGTGCAGCCACAACAGGTCATTTCTGCAAATGACAGCAAAGTAAAAGAAAACTAAATCCATGTTTTGCGCAAAAAGTCAAGGGGCCACTGTCAGATTTCTTATGTTAAACAAAACAATCATAATGTCATTATGTAGTGACAAAAGTTGATCGAGTTATGCATTTGTGGTTACTTCCTGAATTATTTTTGTACCCTTTTGTCAAATCCTCACCAAAATGTAATTGTTTCATCTCTGGCCCACAAGTTTTTTGTTTAAATTACATGTTTATATTTTGTGTATTTAGCTGTATGTGTCCTACTGTATTGAGTTTCTGTACAAACAGGTCATTAAAACAACAGAGCAGCTTTTAGTAGCCTAAGACTTTGTGTATGTTACTGTAGCTTTACAGGGGTTGTGATCTGCAGACATGTCGTTGTTTGTTACCCCTTTTGAAGATTCCCGATAGTCGTCCTTCCAAAACTCTGTGGATCGTTGCCTGAAAGACATGATCATGTGATCGGGAAATTGTGAGACGCACTTGCATGCAACTTAACCAGTCACACCTTTTTAATATTGTTTATCCAAGTAGGCTTCTGTAGGGTTTGTTGACATATCAATCACTTTATTCAGTCCACTTTTTTAAAATATATTTATACATTGAGAGTTCATTCAGTAGTATTTAGGTGAATCTGCTTAAAGGCCTACTGAAACCCACTACTACCGACCACGCAGTCTGATAGTTTATATATCAATGATAAAATCTTAACATTGCAACACATGCCAATACGGCCGGGTTAGATCAGTAAAGTGCAATTTTAAATTTCCCGCGAAATATTCTGCTGAAAACATCTCGGTATGATGACGTTTGCACGTGACGTCACGGATTGTGCGGACATATTGGGACACCATTGTGGCCAGCTATTAAGTTGTCTGTTTTCATCGCAAAATTCCACAGTATTCTGGACATCTGTGTTGGTGAATCTTTTGCAATTTGTTTAATGAACAATGAAGACAGAAAAGAAGAAAGCTGTAGGTGGGATCGGTGTATTACCGGCTCGCTACAGCAACACAACCAGGAGGACTTTGAGTTGGATAGCAGACGCGCTACCGTGAGTACAGCTTTGGCTTCCAAACATTTGATCGCTTGCCCGTACGTGCATGCCGCTATGTGCATGTCACGTACGTAACTTTGGGGAAATATATGTGCTTTATGAACTTTATGGAGGTGAACGGTACTTTGGGCTGTGGGATTGAGTGTGTTGTGCGGGTGTTTGATTTGTATTGGTGGCTTATATGGACGGGAGGGGGGAGGTGTTTGTTATGCGGATTAATTTGTGGCATATTAAATATAAGCCTGGTTGTGTTGTGGCTAATAGAGTATATATATGTCTTGTGTTATTTACTGTTTTAGTCATTCCCAGCTGAATATCAGGTCCCACCCGCCTCTCACAGCATCTTCCCTACCTCATCCACAAATCTTTCATCCTCGCTCAAATTAATGGGGTAATCGTCGCTTTCTCGGTCCGAATCGCTCTCGCTGCTGCTGGCCATGATTGTAAACAATGTGCAGATGTGAGGAGCTCCACAACCTGTGACGTCACGCTACTTCCGGTACAGGCAAGGCTTTTTTATCAGCGACCAAAAGTTGCAAACTTTATCGTCGATGTTCTCTACTAAATCCTTTCAGCAAAAATATGGCAATATCGCGAAATGATCAAGTATGACACATAGAATGGACCTGCTATCCCCGTTTAAATAAGAACATTTAATTTCAGTAGGCCTTTAAGGTCTTTTTCTCAAACTACACTGTAATTGAAGTGAAAGTGAACTAGTCGCAAAGAGATTTGTTTGAAGTGTTCACACATTAGTTAAAATGCTGAATTGACTTAATTTGTATGGCTGGAGAGTAAAAAAACAACAACCTCAAAATCAAACTCACCCAACAGGTCCCCTGTCAGGTTGACAGGCAGTATGATTGACAGGGAGGTGACGGTAATGACCAGCAGCAAGATGACGAGGTGGCGCTGGAAGGACAGGTAGTGGACAGCGTCTATACCACACCGGGCTTTTATCTTGTCGTCACTGGGACGCAAAATGAATTGTGTGATTAAACAATGGATGGAAGTAATAATGTCACATAGGAGCATTAAAGAAGATGACTTACTCCATTCTGAGGATATAAGGAAGCCAAGAACAGAAGCCCTTTGGGAAAACAATGTTTTAAATAAGAAGCAAAGTACCTTTTGTTCAGGATTTCTGTTAATTTATATACCAGTTCATACTCCGGGTCATCTCCAATGGACGCACAGGATGACAGATTTCTGTAACGTTGGCGTCCCGACTCAGTGACCCTAAAAGCAAATTTTAACAACACAATTTTATAAAGAATATTTAATAAACACAGTTTGTCCAATTTGCTACTATGGCAATGACACGTTGACTCTTTGCAGGTCTCATACAGACAATCATCTGATCCAGAATTGTTTTTAAAACTGAGGTTAGAACAAAGCCAAATACAATATGTATTTTCGATTTTTTCTGAAGGTGCAGACAAAACAAACTCACTAAATACAGCAACACAGTCACTAAGTTGGCAAACAACTATCTTTCCTACTTCGTTGACTTATTCTCTGCCAGAACATGTGTATTTAAGGTCTTAAGTAGAGTTACGATGTATAACCCCACTTACTGTGTTGAAACAAGCAGACTCTGTTATCTTGCTCTATACAATTTGCCTTTTACATAATGTAACTAAAGTTAGCTTAGCAGGTTTTCAAAAGCTGATGCGCCTTTTGTGACGTCTTCTGGAGCCTCCTGTCACTTACTACGGTCTCAGTGCGGCGCAAATTTTAAAGTACCATTGAGTACATTGAGATTTGAGTACTCATTTAAGTTTTCATGTTGATGTGAAACAATGTGTTTTAAGAGCCTAGAAAGTGTTTATAAGTGGGTTTGAAAGCTTACAAAGACTGTAAATGCATACAATATTCATATAAATCGTAAAATAAATAAAGTCCCTACTCTGTCAAAAACAGAACAAACCTTTCATTGTCTGCCACCAGTGCAAGACGTCCATAGTCCCAGAACGTCTTCCGTATAACAGAAAAGAGGATCAGCAACACCTGTAGGCCCAAAAGATTGAAACAGTCTATCGATCCCATTCAATCTCAATAAAATGACAGACAAAACTAAGAAGTACCAAAAAGACGCTAAAGTTTAGCAGCAACACAACAGGGACGCCGCCAAAGCTGACTCCGTTCAGGACAGTGTTCTGCGTAGCATTAAAGCAGGTCTTGTCGTCTGGCCCGGTGGAGCGCAGCGTTCGGTTCGGGCTCAGCGACCACTGATCCCACCACCAAGATGACATCACTGCAGGAGAAGAAGTGTCAGTTTTTGTGAACCCACAATGACAGTGTTTACCAGTTTTTATGTCTCTGGTGGGAAATGAGGGAATTCTCCATCAACAACATTTAGAACTGAAGAAGCCTTTTGGATTAACGTTGGTCAAACGTCTTTAAATACCAATTCATCGTTTGCGGATTACCATGACCTGGATGGCTGAAAATCTTCACAAAGTTCTAGAGTCCTTTTAACTTGAACTTAATGGACCTACAAAGAATTGGCACATTAGCATGCCCGGATTCGACAAAACTATATTTTAAGAAGCGGTTAAGTTTGTTTTTTTTAATCACCTCATTACCCTTATTGACCTGGGAAGTCGTTGCTTTCCCTAGCAGTCCCCAGTGAGAAAGATTGTTGACGAAGTTGGTCTCTTCATGTACACACGGATTGGACAACTTTGACCCTGGGATGACGTCAGAGTAAAGTAATGTAGTAAGTACATTAATTGTATGTTATTAAATTTCAAAAAAGCATTATTTTACAGAAAATGGGTTAGGGCTTCCTGGACCCCGACTTAAACAAGTTGAAAAACTTATTCGGGTGTTACCATTTAGTGGTCAATTGTACGGAATATGTACTTCACTGTGCAACCTACTAATAAAAGTCTCAATCAATCAATCAATCCTGCTGTACAGTGAGGATCACTCTGGCTGTCATGGGAGGAGCAATCACATTCATCAATTGACTTTTTGCTTGACTTGTCTTAATCACATATACTGTATGAATGAACTATGTTGGGAGCTACTTTACAATGTTTTTGATTTGATGGATTATTTTCAGTCTTTCTTTTCATGTCCCTCATTTACTGTCCTTCCGGGACCTCTCATGAGTCGTATAAGTCTTATAAGAAGAATGATGGTGATAATTAAAAAAAACTCCACATGGAGAGGAGCCAGATGAGGTGGCATCTGGTCAGGATGCCACCCGAACGCTTCACTAGGGAGGTGTTTTGGGCACGTCCGACCGGTAGGAGGCCACGGGGAAGACCCAGGACACGTTGGGAAGACTATGTCTCCCAGCTGGCCTGGGGACGCCTCGGGATCCCCCGGGAGGAGCTGGACGAAGCGGCTGGGGAGAGGGAAGTCTGGGCTTCCCTGCTTAGGCTGCTGCCCCCGCGACCCGACCTCGGATAAGCGGAAGAAGATGGATGGGTTGTTACATGTGTTTTGTCCCAGAAATCGTGGTTCACATTTCACATTATTTAGATTTTTCTAATGGGCCTGAATGTTGTTGTTTTTTTGTTTCGTTTTTTTGCGTCCCTGTTTGGCCCAAACACTAGTATAGGGTCGTGGAGTTTCTTCTTCTGTAATGTTTTGGTTCCGCTTAGTTATGAACCTTTGCCGTTTTTCATGTCTTACCACAGGGTCATGTCACGTGGGTGGGCGTGAACAATGTGATGTTTTGCTCCCACCCGTGTCAATTCCCACTTGTCCCACCACGCCTAAACTTAAAATAAATCAGGCACGCCGGTCGTCACGAGGACTCAATGCAACGTTACAGCGCGGCTCCGTCTAACATCTGGAGTTCTATTTACAGTGGACGAGTAACCGAACCGACCAAACCTTTTACATTTGTTTTTAACCGGTTAGCACTATCTGCCAACTGTGGTTGGACTGTGACAAGCTAATATAAATAATTCAGTAAATAAACCCGGGTAGAAATTATTTTGATACAAACCGGAGACAACATTGCACAACTTTTCCTTCCACACGGACAAGTCACCACTGTCAATATCCGCCTTTCAATAAAAAAAACTCCTTATTCAAAAAGGCGGTTTTCTGACTTGCATTCGTCGAAGGAGAGAAAAAGTAGATACCGCCCTACCTGCTGTGTTTGCGTCCCAGGCTTAGCTGCACAAGGAACTTCTGTTTAAAGCTGTAAAGACAACGTCAACATTATTACAGAACTCCCTGGGCTGCTTTGCCTTCTTCTTCTTCTTCCGCACATGCGCACTCGGCTCAGCTGTGTGGACAATTGTTATTTTCACAGCGGTCCTGTAGGGTTGGGCGATACTGCACATTTTTGTATCGATCCGATACCAAGTAAATGCTAACCTATGGAAGTAGAATTGTCTCACATCAATTTATATATATCAATATGATATTAATACATATGCAGATATGAATAAATATACAAATACAAATGTGATGTGCAAATAAATAAATAATTTGTATAAATAAACGCGTATTTGTAAATATATTTTTGAGATTTGAAAATATATACAAATAAAATGTATAAATATAAAAATGTGACATACAAATAAATCAAGAATTTGTATAAATAAACGTGTATTTGTAAATATATTATTAAGATTTGAATATAAATATGCTTGATGTATAATATGTTTAACACATCCATCCATCCATCCATTTTCTACCGCTTATTCCCTTCGGGGTCGCGGGGGGCGCTGGAGCCTATCTCAGCTACAATGAGGCGGAAGGCGGGGTACACCCTGGACAAGTCGCCACCTCATCGCAGGGCCAACACAGATAGACAGACAACATTCACACTCACATTCACACACTAGGGCCAATTTAGTGTTGCCAATCAACCTATACCCAGGTGCATGTCTTTGGAGGTGGGAGGAAACCGGAGTACCCGGAGGGAACCCACGCAGTCACGGGGAGAGCATGCAAACTCCACACAGAAAGATCCTGAGCCCGGGATTGAACTCACGACTACTCAGGACCTTCGTATTGTGAGGCAGACGCACTAACCCCTCTGTCACCGTGCTGCCATGTTTAACACACTAAGTCAAAAAAAAAAAAATCATTATCATAAAGTCATAAACATTTTATTTTTGACTTTTTTTTTTTTTTTTTGACTGTTTAACACACTAAGTCAAAAATAAAATGTTTATGACTGAAATTGCCTGTGTTTTATTCTGATGATAATCATTACCAACAAATTAAAGGCAACATTTAAAGATATCAATAATGTTCAGGTAAAAAGCTGGTTAGTATGGAAGTAGAATTGTCTCACATCAACTTATATATATATATCAATATGATATTAATACGTATGCATATATTAATAAATATACAAATACTAATACAAATGTGATATAAAAATAAATAAATAATTTGTATAAATAAACGCGTATTTGAGATTTGAAAATATATACAAATAAAATGTATAAATATAAAAAATGTGTCATAATATAAATTAAGAATTTGTATAAATAAACGTGTATTTGTAAATATATTTTTTAGATTTGAATATAAATATGCTTGATTTTGTGTTTGTATTTGTATTGAATTTGCATATGTGGATCTCTTTTTTTTTGCTTTTGTGTCGATGAGACATTCCTCCCACAAACCAGATGCACAAATAAATGTGACCTACACACTCCCCTGAACAACCAGCAGAGGGCACTGCAGCCAGAGCGGTCTGGGTCACAGAGCATTATATGCATTATATGCAAAATGCCCAGAGTTCTCTGCACAAAAACAATCCACGTCTTTACAGAGAGAACGCACAACGGGCCTGAGCAAGGACAAGCGGTAGTAAATGGATGGATGGATGGAAGAATGAATTCAAGAGTAACAATATTGTATTTTTGGACAAATAAGCTAATGTTAATAATTCAATAAAGCCTCTAAATTATCATATTTAACCCGTGTTTTTATGACTCATCATGTTATGTCATCTTTTTAGCAAGTGCGACTCAGAGAGGGACAATCAGTAGAAAATGGATGGATGGATGGATACGCCGCATATACTAAGTATTCTTCAGGATTTTGTTTTTTATGGTGGTGCCTCCATAATCGGTGAAACCAGAGAGTGCAAAGAGTATCACTTCAAACTAAATGATAAAATCAGCAATGTAACTTAGCACTGAGGGAATAGTCTCGGTACAATATGGCTAAATTGACAATACTAAGATGACAGCTGGGTCTTTTATGTAAATTAGTCACACAGTCATTCACTACACAGGTTTTTGTCCAGGATGGTCAGTACATACCAACTCAACATTAAAGTAGGCTATACTGAAAGAACACAATACAGCAACATGACAGATATGGTAAAGAAATAGCAGTGCGGTTTTGTTTCTTTAGTGTTTACCTTTTTTACACGTGTTCTGCAAACAACCATTGGCTATTTTTTACCCCAACATTTGTAACTATGACAAATAAGTTAAAAAAAAAGTACCAATGATTGTCACACACACACTAGGTGTGGCGAATGAAAAACCAAATAAAAATATCCACTGCAGAAAATGTGGTTATCAGGAGGAGATGGCACCTCATGTTGAAATAAATGTTACTTCAACCATGCCACTGTTTGACACTGGAACAGATTAATACACTGGTAGAAATTTCAATATGAGTGTATGTTCGAAATGAGATGTGTAGTTTCTTTGATGGGTAGAATCTGTCATGTTGTGCAAGGCAAGTGACATAAAAACTGCTAGTACTGTAACAGGTAAAGTTAATTTCATCTACACAAACGTGACTGGAAGCGTGCAAGACAAAGTCTATTTTGTCCCCCCCATGTGACCGCTGACACCTAACCATCCACTGCTAGTCAGTAACGTCACTACCAGCAGGTCAATGTGGAGGCAGCAATGATGATATCATTTTTCATTGCATTCACTGTCTGATTTATGCTGGGCTTGACTAAAAATGGGATCAGGAATTAGCACAGCATCCGACACGGTGGGCAGAATGTGGCTGGTTCCGCATTTGGGAGATGTGTAGCAGTCTGAGCGGGACGGGGCGTCGCTAAGCAATGTCACGGGCGCCTATCAGATGGTCAAATTAATGAATCCAATGTAATTAGTCGCTCAGTTTACTGTAACATTCTGTGGTTTTTCCCTCAAGCTTTTTGTTATGGGATGTTTATAGGTTTCCTCCCTTGGACTGTTCATTTCTCCCTGCTGTGTGTTTGTGTCTCTTTATGTCAATGTGTACTCACAGTGATGTCCATGATGTGTGTTTGTGTGTGAGTGTGAGACCGTTCATGCCTCACTGTGGGACGCGTTGATTAGCGCTGGCCGCAGCTCAGCTCCCAGCGGTCCTCTCGGCTGGCCGCTGATTGAAACCAATCAGGCTTGCGATGGCCCCATCGCAGTGACCCTTCACCCCTCCCGCACCCGGCCTAATCACCTGCTGATTGGCCAACGCAGGGCAAACCCGCTCCGCTCGCCTCCCTTTGGCACGGAAGGTTAATTTGACCGGCGGATGAAGCCTCCAGGAGGGAATAGGAACGTGTGCTTGGTGATATTGCGTGGATATAGCCCGCCTGTCAATCACGGCCACTTAGTAGGAAGCGGGAGAGGGAACAGTGACAGTCAGGAAGTGAGGTAAAGATACTTGAGCCATCTTCTTTAAGGTTTTGTTAACCTGGAGTGCTCAGGTTTATTTACATTTTATATAGTGCTGTCAAATGTTTACATTTTTCCATCAGATTGATTTACTTTAAGTAAATGACTTGTGTGAATGAAAATTAGCTTTACAACGATCCCAATATTTTGACATATTTGCAATTTTATTGTCAGAATTTCATACAGCAAAATATTTTAAGTTTTTTACCTAAATGCACATCATTTATTTGTGCAAAACTTAGAATTTTTGTAACGGTACAGCGAGAGAAGGAGACGGCAAGGTAGTGTGTTCATTAACACAAGAAAATGTATGTGGGGTGTGTAAGTAATCCAAATAAATGTAGCGTGACAATGTGTGGTAACTATATGTGGGTTGTTGCCAGAGGGTGTTGAAGGTGCATGTTGGAATTGAGGCGGAAGTCCAGATAGGGAAAGGCAGGCTCGGAAGTCCAGAGACAGGCGGAAGGTCAAGGGCTGGAGCGAGGCATCATGGTCAGAGGGCAGGCGTGAGGTTGAGATCCAGAGAGGCAGCAGAGAGTCCAGAGGGGATCCGGGAAGTTGAGACACGCAGCTCGACAACGGGGAAGCTGGATGATGACAACACAGGACACAATGAGCACGACGGGGGAATAACACAGAGAGCGATGAAGCACATGCAAGGAAAGCTAGAGACGTAATCAGGCTTACTGTACGGGTACAAGTAGCTACGTTCTGGCACTGGAACGCAAGACGCACTGGCTTAAGTTTTAACAGTTTTATTAAAAATGCTGTCGTGGTGTATTTTGTATAAAATGTGTCAGTCACAACGTTACCATGCACTAAATTAGTCTGATTTCTCAAATAGTTGTTTTTTTTGTATTTTCACACCTACGTGTGGGCAGCACGGTGGAACAGGGGTTAGTACATGTGCCTCACGATATGAAGGTCCTGGGTTTGATCCTGGGCTCGGGATCTTTCTGTGTGGAGTTAGCATGTTCTCCCCGTGACTGCATGGGTTCCCTCCGGGTACTCAAGCTTCCTCCCACCTCCAAAGACATGCACCTGGGGATAGGTTGATTGGCAACTCTGCATTGGCCCTAGTGTGTGAATGTTGTCTATCTGTGTTGGCCCTGCAATGAGGTGGCGACTTGTCCAGGGTGTAACCCGCCTTCCGCCCACGTGCAGCTGGGATAGGCTGCAGCACCCCCCGCGACCACAAAAGGGACAAGCGGTAGAAAATGAATGGACACCTACGTGTGAAGTCCACGTGTTCATGCACTCTCTCTAATTGGACTAATTGTCATATACAGTGTACCTTTGGGGGGGTGCTCATTTTCTTTTAGCGCAGATAAATATATTGTTTTTCCGGTTGACCTATGACAGTTATGGGAAAACTACGGCCCGCGGTCCACATTCGGCCCGTTGGTCCCTTTAATCCGGCCCGCCAAATATTAAAACAGAATTGAGCAAAGATCTGTTTTGAGAACAGCCACAACAAGACTGATACTAGACTTCGACGCACTGGCAAAAAAGGGTGGTCAACAACACTGCTGCCCCTAAAAGAGAATGTAAGTGTTAGTCCTTTAATACAATTGTTATGTTTATTTGATGTTCTTATATGATATTGTTGAAAATAGATGTATTATGATTAAAATAACCCATGTATGAGAAGCCCACTCTCAGTTCCAACAGATATGATATTCTTTGAAATGCATCATGTGCTCGCCCGGCCCATCTGTCAAATTTCAAAAGCCAATGTTAAAAGTTAAAGTTAAAGTACCACTGATAGACACACACACACTAGGTGTGGTGAAATTATACTCTGCTTTTGACCCATCCCCTTGTTCCACCCCCTGGGAGGTGAGGGGAGCAGTGAGCAGCAGCGGTGGCCGCGCTCGGGAATCATTTTGGTGATTTAACCCCCAATTCCTACCCTTGATGCAGAGTGCAAAGCAGGGAGGTAATGGGTCCCATTTTTATAGTCTTTGGTGTGACTCGGCCGTGGCCCCTGAGCCATAAAGTTTGCCCACACCTGACCTACGACGTCACGCAGGCCTCTGTGCCTTCTTTCATGTCACCAGCCGAGCTTTGTTGTACCTGATGTTTGCTGTAATATCGGCACAGATTACAAATATTACGTCTCTAATGGCTATGCTGATGTTAAATAGCAGACAGCATCAAGAAATGATCTTATACTGTGCTACGAACATGACGCTATCAAGAATGTATCTGAGCAGATGCAGCTCCGAAGCAAAGAAAGACAGGCGACAGAGTTTTATCGAAAGGATATTTTAGGACGCAGAATCATGGAAACAAAACTTTTGAATGTCTTGGAGTTCATTTATAAGGCTCTGTGGACTGATGGAAGGAGTTTTCAATCCGTAGGAAAAGACCATTCGTGCCCCAACTGATACTGTTCCAGATAAAGTTTGCTGTTGTTCTGGACTATCTTGCCAGTTGTGTGGAATACAGAGTTATCGTTACCGTATTTTTCGGAGTATAAGTCGCTCCAGAGTATAAGTCGCACCGCCTGAAAATGCATAATAAAGAAGGAAACAAACATATATAAGTCGCACTGGAGTATAAGTCGCATGTTTTGGGTAAATTTATATGATAAAACCCAACACCAAGAATAGACATTTGAAAGGCAATTTAAAATAAATAAAGAATAGTGAACAACAGGCTGAATAAGTGTACGTTATATGACGCATAAATAACCAACTGAGAACGTGCCTGGTATGTTAACGTAACATATTATGGTAAGAGTCATTCAAATAACTATAACATATAGAACATGCTATACGATTACCAAACAATCTGTCACTCCTAATCGCTAAATCCGATGAAATCTTATACGTCTAGTCTCTTACGTGAATGAGCTAAATAATATTATTTGATATTTTACGGTAATGTGTTAATAATTTCACACATAAGTCGCTCCTGAGTATAACTATGAAAAAAACTGCGACTTATAGTCCGAGAAAAAAGGGTAATCATTTTGGAGTGCACAAATGCAGCATGAAAAGGTTTGTGTATGCTTTATTATTTGCCTTGTAATATACTTGCGTCATTCTCTTTCATCTCGTTCGTATTTCGTTCGGGACCCCAAATTAAGACGACATTCTCCATTTCCTTAGCTACCTTCTTAAATAAATCTCAGTTTGTTTTTTTCTACCATCGATGCATTTAAAAAAATGTCTGTTCCTTTATATTGTGAAGAAAATAACCAGTCTGCTCTTCATTACAATTGTTACCTGTTTTGATTGAATGGTATCTGCTTCCAGGTTATATCCCGCACATTGAGACTGGTACATGCGCGATATGAAGGGTCCGCTCCGCCGCACATACCTCCTTGCGAGATCTGGTGTCCAATCGCATAAACCAGGTGTGTTAGTCTGACTTTTAAAAAAAACGAACATGATCGGATTTAGGTGTTTCTATCGGATGTAGAATGCTTATTTAGAGCCAAACTACTTGAGAATTTGGACTAATTTAGTGCATGGACACGTACTGAGTGAGCACACTCGTCAGAGACTGACATATGCATTGACCTGATTGCTGACTATAAAGCAACCTGCTGCGCCCTCCAGGTGACATTCCACAGGAGCAAATTAAATGTCATCATTAATCTGCTTTTATACATTATTAATATGATTAGGCTTTATGATTAATTGCGTGAGTTGCAGCTTTAACGTTGATAACCTAAATGTATGTATTTATATTATTTTAACAAGTTATATAATTTAATTGATACATTTGTTATAAAACAAAAATGAACAGTATATTTCTTTAATCAATCAATAAATCAATGTTTACTTATATAGCCCTAAATCACTAGTGTCTCAAAGGGCTGCACCAGCCACAACTACATCCTCGGCTCAGATCCCACATCAGGGCAAGGAAAAACTCAACCCAATGGGACAACGAGAAACCTTGGAGGGGACTGCAGATGTGGGGACCCCCCATCCCCCGGGCGACCGGTACAATGGACGTCGAGTGGATCTAGCATAATATTGTGAGAGTCCAGTCCATAGTGGATCTAACATAATAGTAAGAGTCCAGTCCATAGTGTGGGCCAGCAGGAGACCATCCCAAGCTGAGACAGGTCAGCAGCGCAGAGACGTCCCCAACCAATGCACAGACGAGCGGTCCACCCCGGGTCCTGACTTTGGACAGCCAGCGCTTCATCCGTGGCCAACGAACCTATGCCCCCCCCCCCCCCCCCCCCCCCCCCCCGAAGGAGAGGCGGGCTGAGCAGAAGAGAAACGGCAGATCAACTGGTCTAAAAGGGGGGTCTATTTAAAGGCTAGAGTATACAAAGGAGTTTTAAGATGTGACTTAAATGCTTCTACTGAGGTAGCATCTCTAATTGTTACTGGGAGGGCATTCCAGAGTACTGGAGCCCGAATACAAAACGCTCTATAGCCCGCAGACTTTTTTTGGGCTCTGGGAATCACTAATAATAAGGTACAATACAATCAGCAAGATAGGCTGGAGCTAGATCGTGTAGTATTTTATACGTAAGTAGTAAAACCTTAAAGTCGCATCTTAAGTGCACAGGAAGCCAGTGCAGGTGAGCCAGTATAGGCGTAATATGATCAAACTTTCTTGTTCTTGTCAAAAGTCTAGCAGGCGCATTTTGTACCAACTGTAATCTTTTAATACTAGACATACGGAGACCCGGAAATTATACGTTACAGTAATCGAGACGAGACGTAACGAACGCATGAATACGGATCTCAGCGTCGCTAGTGGACAAAATGGAACGAATTTTAGCGATATTACGGAGATGAAAGAAGGCCGTTTTAGTAACACTCTTGATGTGTGACTCAAATGAGAGAGTTGGGTCGAAGATAATACCCAGATTCTTTACCGAGTCGCCTTGTGTAATTGTTTGGTTGTCAAATGTTAAGGTGGTATTAATAAATAGGTGTCGGTGTCTAGCAGGACCGATAATCAGCATTTCCGTTTTTTTAGCGTTGAGTTGCAAAAAGTTAGCGGGCATATATTGTTTAATTTCATTAAGACACGCCTCCAGCTGACTACAATCCGGCGTGTTGGTCATCTTTAGGAGCATGTATTGTAGAGTTGGGTGTCATCAGCATAACAGTGAAAGCTAACACCGTATTTGCGTATGATGTCACCTAGCGGCAACATGTAGATGCTGAAGAGTGCAGGGCCAAGAACGAACCCTGGGGAACTCTGCACGTTACCTTAACATAGTCTGAGGTCACATTGTTATGGGAGACGCACTGACAAGGCTAAGTCTGACATATCAATAATGATTTATTCATGAAAAATTACAATATGTATATTTGTTCTATTGTATTTCTTGGTACTGTAATACTGTAGATTCACAGAGGGCTACAAATTGGCCAGGAAAGGTGATTTTGACTTTTTTAAATAGAACTAATGCAAACATTAAAAATAAC
The DNA here is from genome assembly GCF_033978785.1 of Entelurus aequoreus. NCBI lineage: Eukaryota > Metazoa > Chordata > Actinopteri > Syngnathiformes > Syngnathidae > Entelurus > Entelurus aequoreus. The sequence continues at coordinate 37,532,337 of NC_084734.1, forward strand.
CAGTGCTATAAAAATAAAGAGTTACCTCAGGTGGTTAATCACAAAAAATGATCAGATTATTCATGTATGTATGCAGATTAATCACGCAATTTATTTTGGCCACACATGCTCTCTTACCTTAACCATGAATGGTTACCTGAAAAGCGCAGCGGATTGTTATACAATTAGGTCAATGCATACGTCAGTTCAAAGATGTGTGAGTGGATGCCAATCGGGCTCGCTGGCAAATTTTACTTAAAAATAAACCCTGATGGTACTTTGGATAAAATTGTTAATACTGACATAAAACTGAGCAAATAAATTACGTGTATTCAAGTAAATTATTTTAAAAAAATCTTCCTGCATGACATGTCCAAATATTAGTTTGTTTTTTAGGATAATTAAAATTATGTAAGTGAGCATTAACCTGAGATTAATCATGACTGATCCAAATTCAATAGTTTGATTAATCTGTTTAAGAAAACAATTTGACAGCACTAAAAACAGCATTTAGAAAATAAAAACTTAAAAAATAGTTTATTTTTTATTGCCAGTAATATTCCAATCAATCAATCAATCAATCAATCAATCAATCAATCAATCAATCAATCAATCAATCAAACTGTATTTATAAAGCACTCTTCATACACAAAAGAAATGCAACGCAAAGTGCTTTACAAAGTTAAAAACAATACCCCGGTGACCCATATCCCCCATTATCACATACGTACACACGGACACAGATACCAAACACAAACACACACACACAACACACACACATATGCAACTATATGGACACATGATTGCATGGCTGAGTACAGAGGAGACATGTGAGTAAACACTATCACAGGAGCCATCTGCACCAGGAGGTCATCAGACCATGGCCACCAGGACGCTGATACAAAAGTGCCCCCACAAGCACGGCCGTTAACCTCTGAGGCAGATGGCTCATCTGAGGAACGTTGGAAAATAAAAGTAATACAACTTGTAAAATAGTAAGAACCATGATATAAATAAATCAATAAAATACAAGTAAGACATATGAATATTAATAGAAAAAAAAAATTGTACACATCATATACTGTACTGCAGTTAAAATCTAGAGATGGGATGCTCGGCTGCCCGTTGGCTGGACTGATGTCATTCATGGGCCGGATTTGGCCCGAGTTCTGTTCACTCTTGTCATATAGAGCAGTGGTCCCCAACCTTTTTGTAGCTGCGGACTGGTCAACGCTTGGGGTATTTTTATTTTTTTTTATTTTTTTTTTTCATAAAGAAATACAATCATGTGTGCTTACGGACTGTATCCCTGCAGACTGTATTGATCTATATTGATATATAATGTATATATTGTGTTTTTTATGTTGATTTAATTAAAAAAAAAAAAAATATATATATAATTTTTTTAAATTTCTTGTGCGGCCCGGTACCAATCGGCCCGGTGGTTGGGGACCACTGATATAGAGGATCTCAGATAAATGTTTTTGCAGTCTGTCCTTTAAAACAGATGAGCACTTGTGTCATATTGACAATATTTGAGTATAGCGATTTTATAATAAGTCTTAAAATTATCAGAGCACTCCTGTCTTATAGGCTAGTGTTTCTTAACCATAGAGCATGCAATGTTGGGCTACAAGCACCAGGGCCACCAAAAAGTATCGCTTTCTCAGCTGTTGTCCTGTCCGTATGGTTCGCGGTGGTACTCAGTTGTAATACACTTTTCCGCCACGTGTGGCAGTAATGACAGTCTCAAACAAACAGAAGAAGTCTGGAGTAGGGGTGTACGGTTTAGTATAGTATCGCAGTACTAATGAGTCAAAAACGGTACTATACTCTTGAAAAGTACCGGTTCCCCATTTTATTTTATTTTTTTTATCAGAGGCATTTTGGCTTAAAAACTAACGATAAAGGTGAAGTTATAACACTGAAACGCCCTCAGGGAGAGGTGCTTTAAAACATGGCTAGCTAGCTAGCAGCTAACATCCATCCACAGCCGGCAGTGTTTTAGCAACTTGTAAATCACTAATCCTCGTCTCCATGGCGACAAATAAAGTAAGTTTCTTATAAGTATCATCCCTGCAGGACGAGGAATAGCTAAACATGCTTCACTACACACTGTAGGAGGATACAAAAGCTCACTAATGACACCGGTCCTGAATGTAAACAAATGCCATGGGTGGATCCACACCTGACATCCACTCCATGATATCAAGTACAAGAGTGTATCTAGTCGATACTACTATGATAACATCAATATTTGTTATCATCACAATTTTTTTCCTTTAAAAAAAATTCATATTATGTTTATTAACTCAGGAAATACGTCCCTGGACACATGAAAACTTTGAATATGACCAATGTATGATCCTGTAACTACTTGGTATCGGATCGATACCTAAATTCGTGGTATCATCCAAAACTAATGTAAAGTATCAAACAACAGAAGAATAAGTGATTATTACATTTTAACAGAAGTGTAGATAAAACATATTATAACCAGATATTAACAGTAAATGAACAAGTGGATTAAAAATAAATTTTTACAGCTTGACCCTCATAATTTTGACAAAATAATAGAATGAGAAATTACACATTATGTTTCTGCATATGTCAGCAGACAAATTAGGAGCCTTTGTTTGCTTACTTACTACTAATGGACAAATTGTCTTGTATGTTCACTATTTTAATTAAGGACAAAATTGTTCTTTGATTGCAATAAGAAACATATGTTTGATGTACCGTAAGATTTTTTTGGTAAAGTAAAGCCAATAATGCCATTTTTTGTGGTCCCCTTTGATTTAGAAAAGTATCGAAATACATTTGGGTATGGGTACTGGTACCAAAATATTGGTATCAGGACAACCCAAGTCTGGAGTTAAAGTCATAGAGAAGTTTTTAAGCACGCAAATTATGACTAAAGTGATGAAGCTGTATTATAATTTGCACTTTAATTGTATTGACAGTTTAGTTAAGAAAATATTCATTACAGACAGACAGCAAGAGACTTTTGCACAGTGCCTGTGTTTTTGAAAGGTGTACATCTTTATTGTTTTACAGTTCTCTTTTATATATTTTAAAATGTATGTCTTAATGTATTACTTTTTTTAAACTGCTCTGTGACATGTGCTGTTGACCTCTTGGCCAGGTCACCCTTGTGAAAGAGATCTTGATCTCAATGGGTTTCTTATTTGGTTAAATAAAGGTTATAAATTATGATTTCAGTTTATTTATTTTAGTACAACATATTTTTCTAATCAGCCTGACCTAAGCCTAAGAATTATGTGTTAAAAAATTGCTAATCTTTGTAATTAACACATGATTTCATATAATTTCACACAATTGTACACTGTGTGTGTAGGTTAGATATAATTATTGAATATGATTAAAATCAAGATAAAGATGACTAATTCAGTGTTAATATTTGAGTGGGCCAAGCGTCCCGCTGTAGTGGAAAAGTTGGGCCCCGAGGTCAAAAAGGTTAAAAACCCCTGATATGGAGTATATTTCACAAGCATAAACATAATGATTTTGTTTTGATTCACGACTTTGTGACTATTAAATGAGTAAAATAAATGTTAGGTTGACATTAACGTTCTCCTATGATTTCGGATCATAATGTGGAATAAAAGTGGCAGTTGTAATTATTAGATTGGAGTCCGCTCCAGGACCTGCTTCATCTCTCTTCATTTGCAAAATGCATAAAAGTTCAAGCTCAAGCCCTGAATATGCTTGATACATTTATTAAACACATTTTAAATTTAAAATGTACAGGTACTCATTACTAATGAAGGATCTTTTTTTTTTTTGTAAATTGATCGATGGAACAGATGGAATCAGAATCATGGTTTCACCTTTAGCCTCGTTGACAGGCTTGTGCTCCAACAGCGCTTATCTGCTATGGCACTGCCTCCATCTTCCTCTAAAGTGGCCAACAGTGCAGGTACATGGCTCCTCAGGTCGCTGGGTTGTCTCGGCTATAGCTGTCGGAGAAGGGAATTCTCCACGTTGCATCTATATTAGAGGTGTCCAACTCACTTAGGGCCACATCGCAGTTTTGGCTGCCTCAGAGGGCCGTCTGTAACCGTGAATAATTTATGAATACAAGTGTATAGGAATTCACCTAATTATAACATTATACAGTAGCCTCTGTATTTGATTATTGTATTTTTTACATGCATTGTAAAAGATGGATGGATTGTAAGAGTCAATATTTAGATTTTGCAGTAAAAAAAAACAAAAACTGACAGCTCTGTCGCCACAATTTTACCTTAAAAATCAAGGTAGTTTTTACAACATATTACTGTAAATGAATTTTTACAGTAACATTTTGTCAACTCAGCTGTCAGTTTTTGCCATAAAATCTATTGTCATTTATACAATGTACAATTTGATGGACATCTTGGTTTGAAATCATAAGTCAAGCAGATATTTATTATTAGTATTTTTACCTGAGCTGAGTCCGCCCATTTGGCCACCATTTCTAGACCCCCCCCCAACCCTTCGCTTTAGTTTTATTTTTCAATTTGTCGCAATTTTATTATTATTATTTTTATTTTTATTTAGCAAATTTTTACTTTTTATTCGACCCCTTTTACCGTATTGCTTTTGCACTATCTTGTTCAGCTCATTCATTGTTTATGTTCTTTGTTTGTTTAGTTTTTTTCCTCTATGCATTTTTAACCTGTAAAGCACTTTGGTTCAATTTAAAAGCTGTCATAAACGTGCTATATAAATAAAGTTGACTTGACTTGACTTGACTGTGTTTTATCAGCAAAGAAGGCAGAGTTTGTTTTTTGTTGGTTGCAAGAAAAATGTTTTAATGCGCTGCAGAATGAATGAATGTGGCGAATTGAGATAGGAAAGGAGAATTATATATCTGAGATCAAATAAAAATCTAAACTTGACTTTCAGACAAAACAGAGGTAATCTATCAATGTATGAGGATAGTGCCTCTACTTTACATAAAAATACAGTAGAAGGTAAGAAAGACTCCAAATGTTTGAACTCACAACCTACCGATCTAAGGGCGGACACTCTAACCACAAGGCCACTGAGCAGATAAATAGATTAAACTAATATTTGTGGATCCGGTTCCGGTTGAAAAGCCCCGATCTAAACCATGGTGTCTTGATAGTGGATGTTTGTCCAGAATGGGGGGACATAGTTGCACTCAAGCTTAGTACTGTAGTATCACAGTTCACAAACTGATACACTGTATTTTCTTGTCCCTCTTTTTGTCACTTGTACATTCTCCTGTGAATGTTTAATTCATTAATCTGATCAAAAGCTTGCATTGAATCTTGGGACATTTTTTAACCTACACAATTTGTACAAGTTTGCATCACAATATTTCCTTCCACTGTCAATATTTTGACATTAACTCAGCCAACTCTTCTTGGCTTCTGTGTGTGTGTGTGTGTGTGTGTGTGTGTGTGTGTGTGTGTGTGTGTGTGTGTGTGTGTGTGTGTGTGTGTGTGTGCATTCTTGTATTTCTACCCTTCTTGAGACATCAACAAGGAATAGTACATTCCATATAAGGACCGGTGAACAAGTTAGGACCGAAATCATGGTCCCAATACGGAAAACCATTGCATCTAATAGAGAATGTCTCATTTGCACCCCTGGTGGTGAAATCTAGCAAAATTACAGTGGTCACAAAAAGGAGGGATTTTTAAAATTGAATGTGTGTCGGTTTTAAAAGTGCTCCCCCTCTGGCCAACATATGTAATAACAAGTGTGTGTTAGAAATTGAAATGTGCCCCCTTTGGCCAAAATTAATGAAAAAAAAAGTATATATATATATATATATATATATATATATATATATATATATATATATATATATATATATATAGAAAAGCGTGATATTAAATCTAATCCATTATTATTATATAGAGACATACTGTAATAACTTAATAATGAAGATTAGAAACCAATTACAAACAAAAAATTAATAAAATACATTAACTAAAAGCAGTCTTTTTCTCACAGGTCGACGTTTTCCTTATAAAATTGTGAACAATTTGTCATATTCTCTCTGTTTCTGTAATATTGCAATATTTTCTTGTAAAAGTATTACTTTTTTATATGAAATTATTACTTTTTAGTGCAAAATGTTGACATTTGTCATGTAAAATTCCCACTTTTATCACAATATTGCCATTTTTTTGTTGTTCTCGTAAAATAGTGACATTTTTTGAGTAAAATCATGACTTTTGTCATAATTTTGCCAAGTAAAATTCAGATTATTATCATAATATTGCCAACATTTGAAAGTTTTCTTATAAAATTGTGACTTGTTGAGTAAAATTATGACTGTTTTCATAAAATTACCAACATTTGAAGCTTTTCTTGTAATGTTGCGACTGTTATTGAGTGTAATTCCAATTTTTATCATTCACCCATCCATTTTCTACTGCTTGTCCCTTTCGGGGTCGCGGGGAGTGCTGAAGCCTATCTCAGCTGCATGCGGGTGGAAGGCGGTGTACACCCTGGAGAAAATGTGCAGTTTTCTCGTCAAATTTTGACTTGCGTTGAGTAAAATCACGACTTTTATTATAATACTGCCAAAATTCTACGTTTTTCTTGTAAAACTGTGACTATTTTCTTGTGAAATTCCAACTAATTTTTCACAACAAGCTTTTTTATATTGGCATAGTATGTATATATTATTAATGTTGTAAATCGAAATCTTTATATATCTAGAAAGGGTGGTTCTAAAGAGTTAGGCATTATTCGGAGGTCTCAAGAAGGTAACAAATACAAGAAAAAATGTGTGCGTGCGTGTGTGTGTGTGTGTGTGTGTGAGTTTGTGGCAGGTTCCTCCAAGTCCCCGGTGGGCAGAATATTGTTGCTGGATTAGCATAACATTAGCATACCATTTCCATATCATTATCCCAGTAACTCTAACATGCAGTTGTTTGTGTGTGTGTGTGTGTGTGTGTGTGTGTGTGGGTGTGTGTGTGTGTGTGTGTGTGTGTGTGTGTGTGTGTGTGTGTGTGTGTGTGTGTGTGCGTGTGTGTGTGTGCGCGTGTGTGTGTGTGTGGACATTGCATCAGATCAACTCTTCCTCTTCATCTGCGACACATAAACACAGTGAATACACTCCCTCTTCACACACCGCGTGACATGCCTATTTCACTGTAACCCGCCATCTCTTTATCTTTGTTTTACACCCATGTAAGTCCATCCTAATTATTCATAATCTGCAGTTCGTAATCCCCGTTTGTCTTTTGTTGTTCAACAATTAAGGGTTGTCGGCACCTAAAAGAATATAAAACAATACAGATATAGCTGAATAAGGACTAATCGTAAAAAAATTTTTTAGCCAGTCTGGCTTTCGTCGTTGCTCCGATAATCAGCCATTTTTGTGGTGGCTGGTGTGTGCAGCTGCTTAAAAGAGCCCGTTTAGTGAGGGCAGCGTGTTTGGGGTCGCGCCCTTGTTTACAAGAGCTGGGAGCCAGAGCTGATGGTTTTAAAATGGCGTCCAGATGGTGACAGAGGCTTGATTGCGGCAGGGCTCTCTAAGTCCCGCCCCCTCCTGCTGTCCAGCTAACTGCGTCTCTTTATGTTAGCCCACTCTCTTTGCAATAACTCTCCGTCTTGTGGTCGCCGTCCTCTGAAGATCACCGCCGGGCTTTGATGTGGAAGCAACTTGTCGGCATTGAACACCCCTCGTTGTTATCGCTGCATTGTTTGCTGGCACTGACGCTCCTCTTCACGCCTTGCAACACACAGCAGATTAAACACAACCTGTTCCTAGTTTTCCCCTTGGAAACAATGGAAATTGAAAGAATCTGATCCAGGGTCAAGCTGTCACCGTTATAACCTTTAATATCTGTACCTGCAATGTTGTACAATGAACTTTTATTTTTAACATTCTTTGGTTAACCCTGGGGTCGGCAACCCAAAACGTTGAAAGAGCCATATTGGACCAAAAATACAAAAAACAAATCTGTCTGGAGCCGCAAAAAATAAAAAATTGCATTTATGTCTTATAACAAGCGTGTCAAACTCAAATACAGAGTGGGCCAAAATTTAAAACTGAACAAAGCCGCGGGCCAAGGTTGAGCAAATTAACCTTTAACGTACTCTGCGAGCTATCGTCACGTCCGCTTTTCATCCATTCTAACATCGTTCAGACCCAGTCACAAGATATGTGCGGCTTCTGTACGCACACACGAGCAAATGCAACGCATACTTCATCAACAGCGATACAGGTTACACTGAGGGTGCCAGTATAAAAAACTTTAACACTGTTAGAAATATGCGCCACACTGTGAATCCACACCAAACAACAATGACAAACACATTTTGGGAGAACATCCGCACCGTAACACAACATAAACACAACAGAACAAATACCCAGAATCCTTTGCAGCACTAACTCTTCCGGGACGCTACAAAATATACCCCCGCTACCACCAAACCTCTCCCCCACACACACACACCTTGTAGAGTCCCGGAAGAGTTAGTGCTGCAAAGGGTTCTGATTTGGTGTGGATTCACAGTGTGGCGTATATTTCTAACATGTTATGTTAGAAATATTATGTGACTGGGCCAGCACTCGTCTGGCTGGCTGGCGTTTGGAAGACTCCCGGGAGGATCGGCGGGCCAGCTTTAGTGTTAATTTAATATCGCCTCAAGGGCCAAGTGAAATTACACGGCGGGCCAAATTTGGCCCGCGGGCCGGAGTTTGACACCCATGCTATAATGAAGGCTACACATGAATGACGTAAGTTGCTATATTAGCTTACTATCAAAATGACTATGTGTTGCAGGCTGATGCAAATCTTTGTTGACAGAAATGTTGAAATGTATTATTTATTAAAAATGACTGGCTTTTGATAGCTAAATGTATAGATGTGTGTGCCCAAGTTAAAGGAAACAGCAGGCTGTCTTCTTTTAAGGGATTTATTCAATTTTTTTGGCAAACTAGGTAATGTTTGCTGTGGTCTGGAACAACATGACACACAAACAACTATCTGAAATGCAGCCAATATTACATACAGGTAATGTGTCATGAGACATGCAAAACTAAATTATATACAAAGAGGATAAAAGTAAAGGAAATTAAATAAGCTCAAGTATACCTACAAATGAGGCATAAAGATGCAATATGTACATACAGCTAGCCTAAACAGCATGTTGGCATTGATTAGCTTTCAGTCATGCACTGACCAAATATGCCTGATTAGCACTCCAACAAGTCAATAACATCAACAAAGCTCACCTTTGTGCATTCACGCACAGTATAAAACATTGGGTGGACAAAATGAGACAAAGAAAGAGTGGAGTTTAGTTTTGGACTCCCTCAGTTCCTGTTTTGTGCACCCGTGGGTTTGTTTTAGTTGCCATGGGTGCTGTCTTTCGCCACACTAAGCCTGGCTTCCTTGTTTGCTGTATGTAACAGTTACGTTGGTTTATTTCTTGTTTCCTGGCTCATGATTCCTGTGCTAAGTTTTTGTCTTAAGCTCGCCGTGCGATCGGCACGTGTCTCTTTTGTTTGTTTCCTGTATTTTAGTATTTTGTACGATTTATGACAAATAAATCATATTCTTACCTGCATGCTTCGTCCGGAGTTTCGTCTGCATCTTGGGAGAACGACGCCCGCAGTAAAATGCGATCCCGATGTGACAAATTTGCCCATAAAATCCGATAAATAACCATTCAAAAAGCGCCAACAATACACAATTTACATTTTGTGACTTGAATAATAACCAAGTATTAGTGATAAAGTTATTATTAGCGCTAACGCAGACAAACTATTTATAGCGGCAGCGTAATTACTTTGGTGTGTACCTATGTTTACATCATCGAGTGGTCTGTTACTTTCTTGCCTCTCTGCTCCTTGAAAGTTATTGTAGATCATAAATCATGCCTCTCACCTGGACAGAAGAAGTCTGAGGAAGTATTCCAACAAGTTGGTACACTTTGACAGCCAATTTAGGACCCGACACAGGCGAGAACGACACGAAAAGCGCTTGACACTGAACATTTTCTTTCTTTTGTTTCCCGCTCACATTCCATTGGCCGCTTGTTGCTGGACAGAATTCCAGGAGAAATGCACACCATGGAAAACACTGCATAGACAACAAGATGTTACGATATGCCACTTCATTTCGGTTTGTGCTTCCTTGTTTTGTGTTTATTTTCTATCACTGCTCTTATTTTGGTTCTATTTCCTGCTTGTCCCACCGAGCATTGTTTTCCCCTCACCTGCTGTTGATTGGCAGGCGGTCCACACCTGGTGCTAATCAACATGTTTCTATTTATGCTTGTCTCGCACGCTCCTCAGTGCTCGAAGATTGACTTTATGTTGTGAACTGCTACATGCAAGACTGCTTTGTTTTTTTTTATGAATTAAAATCATCTTACCTGCCCCCCTTCCTCCTGATTCCTGCATCTTGGAGTCACAAATACTGCAGCTATGCGAGTTCCTGACATCAAAAGGGTTATCCTTGCACCTCTGTATTAAATATAAAACAACAAGATATTCAGCTTTACCTGCTGACTCTAAAAGAAAACCAGGACGGCATTTTGAGTGTTAGTACACTTGTGTGTAATACGATTAAGGTTCACACATGTTGAATGAGTCGATTCGGCGTGAAAGTGTCAGAAATCACCATGAGCTTGTCTGAAAGAGTCCAGCTTAACCTTTTTGTGTGTTTTGCCCATTCTCCCTTCTTGTCATTATGTCCGTGCAGATGTTAATAATGCCCTCGGTGTTTGTGGCGGCTGGCTGAGCTCCAGCTTATAGCCCCGGGGAAGTTAGTTTGAGAAACAAGCAGAGAAAGGTGTAGAAGGAGAGTGAGGAGCAGTGGCTGTATAATTAGTCACCGGCTTTATCAACACCCCCACACCCGATTAATCTTAATTTAAAACTGTAAAAAGAGCAGCTAAAAACAAGAAAGCCTAGGCAAAAAGTGGGTTTTTGCGTGTAGTTTTTCCGGTCTTGCCAGGGGCAGATGTGTGCTTCGTGCCTTGGAAAGAAGCCTGATGGCTACAAGCTTATCTAACTTGGCTTCTGGAAGAGGCGAACAAAAAAAATCCCCTCCCTTCTTTTTATTATTTAAAAAGTAGAACAAGAGGTCCAGTTTAGGTACAAAAGCATTGAGACACACCTGAATCAAACGGTGGAGATCCCTAAAATTTAAATTGCGATATACATTGCAGCCTCCCGCAGTAACAACATATATCACAATATATAATTTGGCATATAAATGATAATAGAACGATTTCAGAACGAGTTAAAAAGGCTCCTGATTTGGTTGCTGACGTATGCAATAAGCTGGTGAATTTCTGATGTAACGCAAATCCATATACTTCTGTTGATAAAATTGCTACAGTATGAAAAGGGGTAGGATGAAATAAGCTCTGCTTCTTCCTACTGCTTTTCGGATGTGCTGTAATGAAACAACTGGAATTGTATGCTGCATTACATTGTATCGTATGCATGTTCGAAATAAACTGAAACTGAACTGAACTGAACTTATCTTCTGTAGTTTGATACTCTACATTAGTTTGGGGCAATACTACAAATTTGGCTATCGATCAATGCTAAGTAATTACAAGTATAGTCCATACCAACGCTGATACTTAAAATAAAATAAAAACATTGAATGATTACATTTTTTATTACAGTTATTCAATTAAGTATTGAAATTATTTCCTTATTCCCTTTTATTACATTCAAACTGTATAATAAAGTGCAAAATACCTAAACAAAAGCAAAAGTTTGTAATCGCTTCTATTGCGTAACTTTGTAAACAATAACAAAAATGACATAAAACGATTTGGTAGTGTAGTATCAAACATATACAGATATTATACCTGGTATCATTACTGTCGATATTTGTATCAATCCCTTTTGTACATTAAAGAGCTCTGTCTTAGCAGCTTGCTATGTTTTTTTGGATCCTCCTCCAGTATGTAGTGTGGTATGTATACAGTAGCTATTCCTTGTCCTCTAGTCCTGCAGTAATAATGCTACTTGTAGGAAACACAGTTTCTTTGCCGCCATGAAGGCAAGGATTAGGGATTTAGAAGCAGCTTTGCATTGTTGAGGGACATTAGATGCTAGTCTGTTGGCGAGGGCGCTATACATTGCTTTGCACGTATACTCATGGGCTCATGACCTTTGTTCGCTGGTCACTGTCAAATTTGCGGGACATAGCTAAGTATTATCACCATATGTCGATGATATTAAAAGCTCTATCAATTTATATAATTTATACTGTATACCATCTAAATTGCGCAACCCTATTTGCAACCTTTAATCAATTCTTACAGGGCGCTAACTTTCTGGAGTCTTCAGGCTTTTAGCACTTAATGATGTAACTACGCCCGTACGTAACACACAGTGGTGTGCCGTCAGGGCCAGCAAGGCCTTCTCTGCTGGCCTAACATAACCAGAAATCCTGATCATAATTAAAGACAAAAGTATTTTTTTGTTTACTTTCCCTAAATATCTAAAAGTATTCATATTCTCTTCATCTCATATTATGCTCATTCCAGCGCTGTTGTTTTTAGTTTAGAGTATTTATCCAATCAGAATTCAGCTAGCTTATGTTGCCATGCTATACCAAATCTGCTCAGGGCCTTCAGAATCAAGAATGCAGGCGTCCGTGCACTGTAAGTGATCGGGGACGTACAGTTGCGATAGCCAATCAGATCACAAGTTGTTGACAGTAGCCTATCTACTGTAGGTAGCCTTATGTTAACAAGCCTGTGATTGGATACTCACTTGTCATTACTGCTAAGTTTCAACTTAGCAGGAAGCAGGAAGTGTTGACCCACAAAGAAGGAGAACAAAATGTTGATTAGGTGGCAGATATATATTTTCAAGGCCATTTTCAAGAAGGATATTTAAAGAGAAACTACATCTTGTGAGACAATGTCGGCGATGAAATGGGGAAATGCCTGCCATTTCCACTCGAATCGACGAGGGGTACCACTGGCTTATACGCCGTCGAATGGGTGCTACAAATTGTGAGTTAAAATTATTTATTTATTTATTTTTTCGCGTTTAATATGTTTTTTGCAATTTTAAATTGGACAGTACCACATAAGATATGTTTGAATTGCTGATGCGGTTTATTGATTTTTAAATGCGCCAGAAAATAACCTGTTTTGTACAATGCCCAGTAGTGCGTAAATGTGTTTTAGTATAGTATTTCTCCAGCAATGGTCATGTGGTGACATAAATTATGGTATTTTGAAAAGTACTCATTGAAGTCGGACATCACTGAAGGCCTAGGTGAAAAATGCACGGCCCGCCACTGGTAACACACATGCATGTGCATTACCTTTGTGTGTGGTCAACAAATGAAAGTGATTAGCAAAATGTATCTACTAACATTAGCTGTCATTGAATTCGATTGAAAAAAACAACCCCATTGTCACAAACTTGCATAGCTGCAGTTGTTGTGACCCCAAGATGCAGGAACCAGGAGGACAGAGCTCGGGTAAGAGGATTTTAATAGGATGAACAGAGAGTAAGCTGTCTTGCATGTAACAATTCAAACATAAATCAATCCTCGAGCACTGAGGAGCGCGCGAGACACGCATGAATAGGAACATGCTGATGGCAGCTGTTGTGGACCGGCTGCCAATCAACAGCAGGTGAAGGAAAAACACAGCGCTCAGCTGGACAAACAGGAAATGGAAACAAAATAAGAGCATTGATAGGAAGTAAATACAAAACAAAGAATCACAAACAGAAATGAAGTGACAGATCGTCGCACCCATTTTTAATTGCCATTGTTTGCTTGCAACAAAGGATGCTAACGAGCTAAATAGTCCATGAGAATTAAACAACACTGCCTCTAGTGTTTCAGCTGAGAATAGTGTGTCACATGCCCAACCCCAGTGAAAATCTATGAAAGGTTAAAGGCGGATTGTCATCTTTTGCAAAATCCAGACTTCAGTTCCATTTATCCATCCCATCCATCCTTTTTCTACCACTTGTCCCTTTCGGGGTTGCGCAGGGGCTGGAGCCTATCCCTGCTGCACTAGGGCAGAAGGCGGGGTACACCCTGGACAAGTCGCCACCTCATCACAGGGCCGACACAGATAGACAGACAACATTCACACTCACATTCACACACTAGAGCCAATTTTTAGTGTTGCCAATCAATCTATCCCCAGGTGCATGTCTTTGGAGATGGGAGGAAGCCGGAGTACCCGGAGGGAACCCACGCAGTCAATTTCCCGCTAAAGACATTTTTACATTATTGTATGCTTCAAAATTTGTGGGATCACTTTGAAAAAGGCCCTTTTTATTTTCCAGTGTACAAAGTAGGTCTGTAAAGGCACACTTAGATGAGTTTGGTGTGAAAGAAGCCCAACATCAACCTTTGGGTTGAACTGGAACAGAGCTGCTGAGCCAGTAGGCCCTCTCCCAGGTCCAACATCGGTGACCTTTGAACTCACAAGTGAACAAAAATAACATTTTATTTGGACTATCTTCTGGCTTTAAATTAAGCCTTCCAGGTGACCTGGATCATTCTTTCATGCTAAGCAACAAAAGGCTAACTGTTCTGGACCATGGCAAGAGACAGTGAGGCCATTTTCCATTCTGTTTTGTAGTGCCACCTACTTGATAGGAGGGGTGGTGCGGGTACTTCCGTCAGTTTCCCTGTGTCATTGGATGGTCTGCTTGACGTTGATGTTGAACCGCAGGCCACTGTGCAATTGATGAATAAAAACATGTCCTACAGGTACATTCTAGCCCAGGCCTGGGAAATTATTTTGACTCGAGGGGCTAAATTTAGAGGAAAAAAATGTGTCTGGGGGCCGGTATATCTATTTTTAGGAACACTATTACAAAACATCACAATAAAGTCTGATTGAATGCTAAAAACATTATGACAGACCACCTTAAACGGAATGGAATTTTAAGTTTTTTTATTGGATGAAACACCCAGAATGTACATGAAAATAAAAAATGTGGGATTTACAATATTAACGATAAAACACTGAGTATTGACAACATACAGTATGAACGTCACCCCCCCTCTCGATCGACATATTTTACAACCAAGCGAAACGCAACAAAAATATGAACGCGAAGGGTAAAAAAAACCCACATACAATCTGATATATCACTAAGCTTTAGAACTTTGTTGTAAAATTCTCCTTCCGCATCTGTCCCTGACACCCGCATTTTAGGCTGGCCGCTCTGGAAACACTCTGTGGAAACCAGTGGCGTGCAGTCACTAGAGGCAGGGGAGGCGGGGCCTCACCTGCCATCATGGAAAGAAAAAAAAAAGAAAAAGAAAAAAAATTGTATTAAATTGTTATATGTATCCAGTGATTATACTAAAGTTATTTTCCATTTAACTTCACCAGTTTTAGATTATTTTTATTTTTATTTTCACATTTGCCGTTCAAATACTGAGAAGAGACGGTGCGGTGATCAGCAGCCAGTTGAGGCACTTGTGCCTCACCATGGATTGCGACTCGGCTAACTGCTGGCCTGCTGTGCAGTGACCCCGTATTGCTATATGAATTATATTATACATTTCCATAGTTTAGTTAGCTGAGGTATATAATGTACAGTGTATTTTGTCAACAACTGTATGTGTGTAACGTATTTTTAGTGCTGAGCAATCATAAATCTGCTGCGGAGACACACTATGTGAGGCTCGTATCATAACCCCGCCTCCTGGTGCCAAGCACCTCCGCCGCAGAATGCACTGCCCGACGGGAGCACCGCGGCCACACCAACCAAAGCCCACACCCAAACCCTCCACGTGCAAGACCGAATCCACCCAAAAAAAGTCACTTAACAAGAAGCCAAAAAGTGCAAAAACAACAATGCTCGCGCTGCAGGAGCCGCGAACGACCGTAGGGACACAACATTAGGTACACCTGCACTGCAGGTTCATATGTTTTTAAATTTGACTGTGATGATGCAGTCGTGCCTCACCAGACATTAACCTCACCGCACGCCACTGGTAGAAACGCTACCCACCCACACTGCTTGGTGCCTCATTTGAGCTGCTGTGACTTATATTACCACAGTAACTAATTAGATTACCATAGTAATAGTATGTAATGCAAAAGCGCAGATTCCAACCATTGAAATACTTTGTATAGTTCAAGACTTACTGTAGTTTGAACACATCACTGCACATCATAATGGCAGCTACAGTTTCCATCTTAAAGATCTCAAAAAATTATTTGGGAATGTCCGGCGGGCCAGATTGAAAAGCTTAACGGGCCGCATGTGGCCCTCAGGCCTTAATTTGCCCGGGTCTGTTCTAGCCCCTTTGTGATAGAAAAATACCAGGAATGAAGGATCCTGGCATTTGTGGTATTTCTGTCTGGAATGCCCCTGATGGCTTTGTCTGGTGTAGTCATAATGACAAGGATGATATACGTCAGAGAAAGTGACGAGGATGGCGGTAATGAAGAGTGAGACGTTTTCTTTTCATAAATTGTGCATCACAGTATTGATAAATCAGCGATATTGGCAGCCGTTGAGGTGCTGATGAAGACTTTCTTGTCTTCAATAACCTCCAGATCCATATTGCTGAGCCGGCTTCTTCTCCTCAACTCTTTTCTTTGTCTTGTTGCTTGGCTTTGCCGGGAAGAAATCCTTTCCCTGCAGTTAAAGCTTCAGCCGCATGAGGGCGTCACCAGTGGGTGGAGACACCACATAGGCTTACCCTTCAGATATGACTGGTTGGCTGCATGATGGATTCACTGAATAATCATAACTTTGATAGCATATTAGCTCTTGAAAATTAACATAAGTGTTCCTTGGAACTCACTAGTCTTAGTCATAGTGATGTGCAGATCAATACTGAATTATCGATACCACCGATACCAGACCTTTACGCTCTAACATTGATTCTCAAGTCAAAACATCAATACTTTCGATACTTTAGTTCAGGGGTGTCCAAACCTTTTCCAACAAGGGCCGCATACTGAAAAATCAAAGTATGCAGGGGGCCATATTGATATGTTTTATTAAAAAAATGCTAAAAACAGATATTGTGTCAGTTTTGTATCATAGGTGACTAAGTATATTATTATTATTATTAGTTAGAACATTTCAGCTTTTTCTCATTACATAACGATTTTTTTTTCTCTTCTTAAATGTTAACTATTGTTTTTTTCCCCATGTAAGAACAGAATAAAAATGACGATAATAATAATAATATGATTGTGTAACTGAAAGTATGTCTGATTCTGAACAACCTAGTGTGTCAAAAATTCTGCCCGTACAAAATGTTAATGTTCAGTTACATATTTAACAGTCCTTATTATTGTTGTTGTATTTTTTCTAATTTATTAATTAATTCATAAGTTACTATTATTATATTTTTAATTACCTAAATAAAACTAAATATAAACTCTGTTTATATTTTAAGTAGAGATGTCAAATGATTAAAATATTTAATTACGATTAATTGCATTTTGTTCATAGTTAATTAAAAATTAATATATATAATTTTTCATCATTAATAAGTGTACCTTAGACAAATAATTGTCGAGTTTTAACACCATGAATGGACAATTAATTTGCTTTAAATAAATGTGTATTAAACATTATGCTTTTTTAAACAGCTCAACACAAAAAGGACAAACATGATTTAATGACAATTTAAAAAAATGCCTACTGTGTGTTGGTGTCTTGCCAGATTTTGTGTTTGTAGAAATACAGAATTTCATTTCCTACTTTAGGAGCACTTACATTCAGAGGAGGAGCTACACTCTTATGTTTAGATAACAGTTTCACACATAAATAACACAAAATGTTGATTGTTATGATGACGCTTTCATTGTCAAAGATGTTTTTGTAATATCCACCCATCCAATTTCTACCGCTTGTCCCTTTATGGGGTCACTGGAGGCTTTTATTTGGAAGCTGGAAAAGTGTGTGATTGGTTTGAAAAAGTGTCCTGACATGTTTTGATGTCATCGTACATACTAAATCAGTCACAATAACAATTTAAATGTTATGTTATCACTGCACATTAACCGTAATCTGAACACTTAAGTGAAGCACCACCCACCTGAACTATGCACGCAGCAGGTGTTCGCTGCAGGGATGTCGCCTCTTCTCACAGCGAAAAAGAGTCCTTTCTCGTCGGGAGAACTCCTTGCCATGGCTTTAAACCTGATATTTCAATAAGGTAGACTTTCCTTTGTCCATTTCTGCTCGCTTGTGGGTCATGGATAACAAGTGAACTACAGCCAAGTTACCCCCGCTACGGCACTCCCGGAGGGTCAAAATGGACATGTGAGCGTTAATCGCCCTTTAAAAAATGTGTGCCGTTATTGAAATGTATAGTTAATGCATTATTAACTTTGACAGCTCTAATTTTAAGTATATTTTATTTTTGTTTCGAGATCTTCTAATATTTTAGATTGGGGTGTCCAAAGCTTTTTCACCAAGGGCTGTATACTGAAAAGTCAAATTTTAATATTTTTTTATTATTAGAAAAATATATATATATATGTATGTATGTATGTATGCATAGTTTATAAATGTAAGCTTTTTCTAATTCCATTTAGATTTTTTGCTCTTTTTCCTCATAAATGTACTGTTTTTTTTAAAGATAGATATGTTATTATTTGAAAACAATTAACTCTTACATTTTAGCAGACACATTAGGTATATTTGCACAAAGTATCTTTATCGCCGATACCAGCCTGAATTTTAGTGGTATCGCACATCACTACTTAGTGAGAGATGAATGGAACTCCAATATCCACACTTGGAAGTGATTGTTCTTGACACTGCAATTGGTAGTCTAAAAAAAAAACTATTTTTTTTGTGCCTCAGGAGTTTACTCAACCGAACTAAACTGTACTCTTGTGAAGGAAATGCGGCTGTAGTGATGCATCATTTGTCAGTGGCCTGCGCCCCTAAAAAATACTCCTATCATATATTACACATTAGCTCCGAAGCTGAAGATAAACTGAAGTTTAGGGGATATTTTTCCCCAAATGATGTATTTTCCTACGGTCACTACCTGTTTTTGTTAAACTGAAACCAAGCATTTTTTCTATGTCATGTGAAGCGTGTGGCTCAGATGGTAGAGCGGTCGTCCAGAAACCTAATTTCCTGGTACGAATCCTAGTTACTGCCGTCGTGTCTTTGAGCAAGACATTTTCTCCCAGTGCCTCCCACACTGGTGTAATAATACGTGGCAGGGCTTTCTTGCAAAATAGATTGTTAATCTCAATATGACTTTCTTGGGTAAAACAGGTTAAACATGAATACATTTAAATACAGGTGCAACGCAGTGGCGGGCCTTGCGTTTCCCACTGAGGCCTTCAGCGATGTCCGACTTCATATTTACCTCTCAAAATACCATAATTTATGTCACCACATGACCATTGCTGGAGAAATATTATACAGGAACACATTTACGCCCTACTGAGTATTGAACCACATCAACAGTGTACAAAACGGGTTATTTTCTGGCGCAATTAAAACGCATCAGCAATTAAAACATATCTCATGTGGTTCTGTCAAAATTAAAATAGCAAAAAACATATTAAAAGTGAACAAATAAAATATTTGAACTCACAATTTATACAACCTTTTCGACACCGTATAAGCTTGTGGTACCCCTCGTCGTCGGCTTGTTCGAGTGGAAATGGCGAGCATTTCATCGCCAGAACAGCTGAGCAAGCTTCCGGGGTTGGCCGACATTGTCTCACAAGATGTAGTTTCTCTTTAAATATCCTTCTTGAAAATGGCCTTGCAAATATATATCTGCCACCTAATCAACGTTTTGTTCCCCTTCTCTGCTATCCGGGCCTGGCTACGGCGCAACACTTCCTGCTTCCTGCTAAATTGAAACTTGTGAATGGATACTCACTGGAATGACAAGTGAGTATCCAATCACAGTCTCGTTAACATCAGCCTACCTAGATAGGCTACTGTCAACAACTTGTGATCTGATTGGCTATTGCAACTGTTTCTCAACTCTATGTGTTCTCAAATTCATCTGCTAAACAGTCCCAATGAGTTTCCAATCACAGGACGCGTAAATGTCACATTCAACCTTAGGCCATCTAGAAGGCCTTACTGACAACAACTCATGATCTGATTGGCTATCGCAACTGTCTGTCACGGTATGTGCCCGGACACTGTCAGTGCATAGTCGCCTGCATTGGTGATTTTGAAGGCCCCTGGCAGATTTGGTACAGCATGGCAACATAAGCTAGCTGAATTCTGATTGGATACAAACTAAAACTAAAAACAACAGCACTGGAAGGAGCATAATATGACATGAAGAGAACATGAATACTTTTAGATATTTATGGAAAGTAAATAAAAAAATAATTGTATCTTTAATTATGATCATGATTTCTGGTTATGTTAGGCCAGCAGAGAAGGCCTTGCTGGCCCTGACGGCACACCACTGGTGCAATGTGCATTTCAGAACACACTATGGATGGAAATATGTAGGAACATAACTGCAAGTCATAAAACATTGGGAGCCACAGCTTTTTACTTTCTATGCATTGTGTAAGTAAGGAGGAAGATAGTTTAATACATCCATCCATCCATTTTCTACAGCTTGTCCCTTTTGGGTTCGCGGGGGGTGCTGGAGCCTATCTCAGCTGCATTCGGGTGGTAGGCGGGGTACACCCTGGACAATTATTTTAAAATGTATTTTTATTTTTATATAACAGGTCAGTCATCAGCTAGAGCAAATGTTTGAATAACATTTTTACACCAGCTTTACACGTCCCAATCCACCAGTTTGGAATCATTTGGGCGTAAGAATGAGTTTAACATTGGCGGGGACACATACTGTATTAAAAACCGGACAAATCTGTGAATAGTTTGAGCAGAAATATGTCATAAATGAACACAGTCACAAAATGCTATGTCACATGAAATGTTTGTTAAAGTAACAATTTTCTGGCATGGATAAAACGCAATTGGTCGCCTTTTAATGTCAAATTTAAAACCAAAGCAGTTTGGCCAATGAAGATAACGTCTAACAAACAAGGTTTGTTCTTCTCCATCAACACTATGTGGTTCAGTGCAACAGTTTGGCCAACAAAAATAAATAGGAGCAATAACTCTCACATCTAATACACAAGCTTAGTACCCGCTGACAACTCAGTGTGTTGTCACTTTACAGCCTGCATTCAATCATTTGCTGGTTTTGTGCTGAAATGAGACAACAAAATATTTTTGTTATTGTCGGCATTGCTTGGAAACAATGACAATGTTAGACGAGTGACCATCCTAGTAAACAAACTGGCAGCAATCCTTACACACTGTTTTACATTTTGTCTGCTGCATGTCTCCCCCCGTCCATTACACTCATCACATCACAGCCTATGAGTGAAGGGGCGGGCCTCAGTGAAACGACACTGCGTTGTGCTTTCATAATGAAAGCATGTGGGTTAAAGATTTAAAAATCCAAATGTTTTCTTCTTTGTGTTTTAATACACGCAAACCTTTAGTAAACCACAGGCCACTAATGTGTATTAGGTACAATACTTACAGGCCACATATGTCAAACCCAAGGCCCAGGGGCCAGATGTGGCCCGCCACTTCATTGTATTTGGCCCTTGAAAGCCTACAAATAATATGTATCAATAAAGTACTGTAACTTTTCTTACTAAATGTATTATTTCTTTCTATTTTGGGAGGAAAAAGAAAAGTACTCCATGTAATCACATATTATGTTAACTTAAATATTGTCCAATTATGCAAAAATATATTATCAAACATTCAAACCATTTTTTAAATAGAAATAAATACTAATAATAATGATTTCAAAGCAAGTTATCCATCAAATTGTGCAATGTAAAGGTAGCAATAGATTTCATGGTAATTTGTGAAATTTACGTGGTTTTTACAGCATTTTTCTCTCAATGTAAAAAACAGTACTTTGTTTTACTGTAATAAACTGTGGTGCCGTTTTGGCATTTACAGTAATACACCGAAAAATCTGCAGTTGTTGATTTTGCGGTAAAAAACAAAAAAATCAAACTGGCAGGTCAGATGCCAAAATTTTACTGTAAAATTGCATTTGTTTTTAATTTACAGTAAAAAAAAACTAATGCAAATTTTACAGTAAAATTCTGGCAAGTGCGCTGCCTTTTTTTTTTTGTTTTACCATAAAAACAGCAGTACTGTTTTTCCATTAACAGCAAAACATACTACATTTTGAGGGTGGCGTGGCGAAGTTGGTAGAGTGGCCGTGCCAGCAATCGGAGGGTTGCTGGTTACTGGGGTTCAATCCCCACCTTCTACCATCCTAGTCACATCCGTTGTGTCCTTGGGCAAGACACTTCACCCTTGCTCCTGATGGCTGCTGGTTAGCGCCTTGCATGGCAGCTCCCGCCATCAGTGTGTGAATGTGTGTGTGAATGGGTGAATGTGGAAATACTGTCAAAGCGCTTTGAGTACCTTGAAGGTAGAAAAGCGCTATGCAAGTATAACCCATTTATCATTTATCATTTAATTATTGCAACTTACCATATTTTTTTTACATTTTAGTTTTAAAAAAAATCTAATAAAATGCATACAATTTTTTATAATAATAGTATTCACTGTTAGAAGCGATCATAACTGCGACGTGGCCCTCAGTGAAAACGACTTTGACACCTCTGTTACAGGCAGACACTTTGTTGCTCTCAACAAAGGACTTAAAACTGGCATATATAACTTAATGGCAAAGACAACTTCCTGATTACAGCAACCAGCCAAGGACTAACTGAAATGAATGCTTACTTGCAAACGAGACACAAAAGTGTAAGGAAACAAGAGATAGCAACTGGACAACACCGTCGTCACTTTCAACTCACTGTTAAGTGTTAAATAAAAACATCTTAAAATAAAAAATAAACTGTTATTAAACAAAATAACATTAACACATCAACACACGCACAAAAGAACTGAAAATCGGTACCATGAGTACCGGTATCGATTCCCATTTGTGGTACTGTATCAGTTCATATGTGAAATATGTAAAATCTCTTCTACTGAGGACCACATGCATAAAAAAGGTCACTTTGATACATTTTATCCATAAATGATGCTTAAACCAATCCAGTGTCTGCTAAGATATTTAAACAAAACATCCAAATCGTATCTTTTTGGTTATATAAGTGACAAAGCAAATTAGTTTAGTATATGATAATACTTCTAAATAATAATTTATATTATTTTTAATATATAGCGAGGGCCAAAAATATCAGTGGAGTCGCACTTAAGGCATTACCAAAATTGCATTCAAAAATCCAATAAAATACTGTATATCAGAGCTGGGCAAATATTTTGACTCGGGGGCCTTATTGAGAGAAAAAATGTGTCTGGGGGCAAAGGTGTATGTGTGTATAAATTATATATACACATTTAGATGTACAAATCTGCTGTACGGTACGTGTATTTAGGTCCCTTTTTTCCCAGGAACACTAATACCAAAATAATTCTAAAACCGTTATGACAGACCACCATTTTTACTGAATGGGACACCCAAAATGTACATGAAAATAAAGAACGTGGGATTTACAATATTAACTACGATAAACACTGAATATTAACAACATATGAACATCACAAAGTGTAATAAACACCTACAATATTATATTATCACGTAAAAATGTGCTTCAGCATTTGTTTCTGACAAATGCGTTTCGGGCTGGCTGCTCTTAGCCACTGTGACGTAGATTACCGTAATAACTTGTATAACACTCAAAAGCACAGATTTCAAACCATTGAAATACTTTCTATAGTTCAAGACCTATGGTAATTTAAAAACAACACTGCACGTCATAATGGCGGCTACAGTTTTGATGTTAAAGGTCTAAAAAAATGATGTCGAACATCCGGCGGGCCGGATAGAAAATCTTAACGGGCCGCATGTGGCCTGTGGGCTGTATTTTGCCCAGGTCTGCTGTATTTGTGGTCTTTTTCCATGCTTTTCCAAGGAACACTTCGGAAAACCACTGTCACTAACTACAGTTCGTCGCTACATCTGTAAGTGCAAGTTAAAACTCTACTATGCAAAACGAAAGCCATTTATCAACAACACCCAGAAACGCTGCCGGCTTCGCTGGGCCCGAGCTCATCTAAGATGGACTGATGCAAAGTGTAAAAGTGTTCTGTGCTCTGACAAGTCTACATTTCAAATTGTTTCTGGAAACTGTGGACGTCGCGTCCTCCGGAACAAAGAGGAAAAGAACCATTCGGATTGTTAGAGGCGCAAAGTTAAAAAGCCAGCCTTACTTACTTTCTAGTTTTAATTACTCATATAAAACAGGTTTTTTGTCCAACACTCAAACAGAAGGTCTTATTTCTTTATTATTGAAACAGGAAATAAATGGTCAGTATAAAGACCCAGTTAATCTAAAATATTGGAGACCAATAACACTTCAGTGTTATGATGCTAAGATCCTGGCAAAATGTTTGGCTACACGACTTAAGTCTGTTTTGTCAAATATTATTCACCAAGATCAATCAGGATTCCTACAAGGAAGAAACATACGAAACAATATTAGACAGTTGATGATATTAGACAGTAGACAGGCTGATGGTGCAGGGAGAGATCCGTGCAGAGGTTGAGGAGGAACGCCGGAGCAAGACAGTGGCCATGCGCCAGCAAGGAGCCTGGACAATTTGGGACCACGCATCTACCCGGAAGATCACCTGGACAGAACTTTGGAAGTCAGAACCAGCAAGACT
This sequence comes from Entelurus aequoreus, assembly GCF_033978785.1. Lineage (NCBI taxonomy): Eukaryota > Metazoa > Chordata > Actinopteri > Syngnathiformes > Syngnathidae > Entelurus > Entelurus aequoreus. Next base: position 37,556,995 of record NC_084734.1, read on the forward strand.
CAAGTTCCTGATCCAGTCAGTGTATGATGTCCTCCCAAGTCCATCTAATCTTCATTGCTGGGGGCTAGTAGAAACACCTGAATGTCCACTGTGCAAGGCACGGGGTTCCCTGGAGCACATCCTGAGCTGCTGCCCTAAAGCCCTGGGAGAGGGGAGGTACACATGGCGCCACGACCAGGTGCTGAAGGCAGTAGCAGACACCATTGGCACTGGAATCCAGCAGAGCAAACACCAGCTCCCAGTCAGGTATAACATCTCCTTCGTCAAAGCAGGGGACAATCCACAGGCTGGACGTAAGGCCCCAACCGGACTGCTAGCCACAGCCCGTGACTGGCAGCTTCAGGTGGATCTCGGCAGACAGCTGAAGTTTCCAGAGCGCATAGCAAGGACATCGTTGAGGCCAGACCTTGTCTTAACTTCTGACTCAACGAAGCATGTTGTGCTGCTGGAACTTACAGTCCCCTGGGAAGACCGGATGGAGGAAGCCCATGAGCGAAAGAAGGCCAAATACCTTGAACTGGTCGAGACATGCAGAGAGAGCGGCTGGAGGGCTCGCTGTGAGCCTATAGAAGTGGGCTGCAGGGGCTTTCTAGGGCAATCGGTGCATCGAGCATTCAGATTTCTTGGAATCAGATGGTTGCTGGAGAGAAAAGCCACCAGAAATATCAGTGAGGCTGCTGAGAAAGCCTCAAGGTGGTTGTGGATCAAGAGGGGAGACGGATGGAGTAGTTCGCTGCTTGGACACAAGCCGGGGCCTGATCAGCCCCGGTTGGGTCGCCCAGGCGAGGGTGTATAGAGATCAAAGACCCGAAACACCCAATGAACCTCGGTTCTTTACTGATGATGTGTTCAAGCTGCACCGCAAGGTGTTTCTCAAATCTAGTTATTAGAAATTATAGAAAATTATAATATGGAAAATAAAAGAGGATTCATTTTTGTAGCCGACCTGGAGAAGGCTTTTGACGAAATTAGCTTGGATTTTATTTGTAAAAGCTTTTTTTTTTTTCAATTTTGGCAACTCCTTATTACACTGGATCAAGACGCTATATAATAAAACTAACTGTAGAATTATAAATAATGGATACATCTCTGGGACAATACCTCTATTAAGAGGTCTAAAACAAGGGTGCCCTTTGTCTCCATACTTATTTATTATTGCTATGGAAATATTGGCGATTAAAGTTAGATTGAATAAAAATATTGAAGGGCTCAGTAATAATAATATTGAAAGTAAAATAACAATGTATGCAGACGATACAAGCTTCTTTATAAGCCCCAATCCTCATTGTTTGCGAAACCTTCTTGATCTTTTGGACATATTTTCACAGCAATCTGGGATTAAGCTAAATTATGATTAATGTAACATATTAAGGATCGGAAATCTAAAGGGATCGTCCTTTCGAATGGAATGCAAAGTGCCTGTTTTGTGGACAGATGGACCAGTTAACATACTTGGTGTTGTTGTCCCAGAGAACCTGGAAGATCTAGGCTCAGTAAATTATGATAATCGACTAAGAAAGCTGGATAAAATTATGCAATTAGGGAAAAGGAAATCCTTAACCTTGTATGGTAAAATATCTATTTTCAACTCGTTAATTATTCCTCAATTTATTTATTCGTTTTTGTCATGACCAGCTCCATCACAAAACTTTTTTAAGATTTATGAGCGGAGGGTCTTCGATTTTGTCTGGGACGGCAAACCAGAAAGGATTAAAAGAAAGGTTTTTTACAATGAATATGAATATGGGGGCCTGAAACTTCTCAACCTTGAAGCTATGTGTCTGTCTTTAAAAGCATCAATTGTTCCAAAGATGTATTTAAACACTGAGTGGTACACAAGTGTCCTGTTGGACAAAAAACATGTACTGTATCAAAAGGAATTGTATCTGTTTTTACAAGTGATCCCCTCCCATTTTTCTTATGTAGAGAGTCTGCTGGGAAACATGGCGGGGTTCATAAAGGAAACAATCCACTCATGGTGGTGTTTTCAATTTTATGTACCAGAAAAAAGAGATGATATTTTGCAGCAGATAATATGGATGAACTCTAATATTGTAATAGATGGAAAGCCTTTCTTTTGGAAAAATATGCTTGAAAGAGGAATCATTTTTGTCAATGACATTATCAATGAGAATGGTAAAATTATGAAATACCGTATGATGAATTTACAACTATGTATGGTGATGCTTGTTCAAGCTTTTCATTTAATCAACTAACTGGAGTCATTGGGAAAAGATGGAAACAAATTAATTATGGAACTACTAAATTATTTGTTTGTAAACCCTTAATAAGAAACTCTAGTTGGCAAAAAGGAACTAAAATAAATAGAAAAATATATAAGTTTTATTTAATAAAGAAATCTTTGAAGGCTGTCCCACATAACACATATGGAAAATGGGAGGACTTTTTTGACTGCCTGTTGCCGTGGGATGCAATATTCAAATGAATCTACAAAACCACTATCGATGTGCAAAATCGTTATTTTCAAATTAAAATGATTTATAACTTCCTACCCACGGGAAAAATGTTAAAAATATGGAATATGACAGAGTCCGATGATTGCCGATTTTGTTGTCAGGAGCCTGAATCCACCCTGCATTTGTTTTGGTATTGTCATATTGTGTCTTCGTTTTGGGTGGAAGTTGAAAAAATGTGTTTAAAGACTGGTTTGTTTATGAAGCTTGATGTGGTTTCTGTTATTTTAGGAGAGTTCATTGACAGTCATGATTTAGTCAATTTAATTATAGTACTCGGTAAAAGGTTTATTTTTAAGGCCAAAAACAGATATTCACTTAGTATTTCTTTCTTTAAAACATTTATTCAGTATTTATTAACTTTGGAAAATTATATGGTTGAAAACGATAATGATGCCAAAAAACATAAAAAAAGATGGGAAGTCCTCAAAGGCTTATTTTGAAAATGTAATTTTGTTTATATATGATATGCAATCTGTTGTTGTATTCCCTATTTTAAGTGTACATAAATGAAGGTATGTGTTGCTGAGTTTGACTTGGATGTGATCTGGACTGTACATGGGTGCTTAATTTGAAAATGTATTTTTGTTAGTGGATTGCATGCAACCTGTTGTGTTCCCTGGTTTTTGGTGTACATGGGTGAAGGTGTGTGTTGCTGAGCCCGATCTGGACGTAATCTGAACTGGACCCGGTTTTAAGAACCCTTTTGAACAATCTGATTTCATTGACAACCCGGTCTGGTGAAGTTAATAATAATAATAATAATAATAATACCTGGGATTTATATAGCGCTTTTCTAAGTACCCAAAGTCGCTTTACATGTTAAAAACCCATCATTCATTCACACCTGGTGGTGGTAAGCTACTTTCGTAGCCACAGCTGCCCTGGGGTAGACTGACGGAAGCGTGGCTGCCAATTTGCGCCTACGGTTAAGTTAAGGTCCTTTGTTTGTTTTGTTTGAAAGTAAAGAAATATAAAAACAATTACATAAAAAATAGTAATTAATGAAATGTTATTGGACCAGCACCACACACAATCATGTGTGCTCTAAAGACTGTATCCCTTGCAGACTGTATTATTCTATATTGTAGGAACCAGAAGTTGTTTTTTTAATAACAGAAATACAAAGTACATACAGGTTTTGGAGAAGTATTTGGCCACCTGCCTTGACTCACATATGAACTTGAAGTGCCATCCCATTCCTAACCCATAGGGTTCAATATGATGTCGGTCCACCTTTTGCTGCTATTACAGCTTCAACTCTTCTGGGAAGGCTGTCCACAAGGTTGCGGAGTGTGTTTATAAGAATTTTCGACCATTCTTTCAAAAGTGCATTGTTGAGGTCACAAACGAGAAGGCCTAGCTCTCAGTCTCTGTTCTAATTCATCCCAAAGGTGTTCTATCGGGTTCAGGTCAGGACTCTGTGCAGGCCAGTCAAGTTCATCCACACCAGACTCTGTCATCTATGACTTTATGGACCTTGCTTTGTGCACTGGTGCACAGTCATGTTGGAAGAGGAAGGGGCCCGCTCCAAACTGTTCCCACAAGGTTGGGAGCATGGAATTGTCCAAAATGTTTTGGTATCCTGGAGCATTCAAAGTTCCTTTCACTGGAACTAAGGGGTCGAGCCCAACTCCTGAAAAACAACCCCACATCATAATTCCTCCTCCACCAAGTTTCACACTCGACACAATGCAGTTCGAAATGTACTGTTTTCCTGGCAACCTCCAAACCCAGACTGGTCCATCAGATCGCCAGATGGAAAAGCATGATTCATCACTCCAGAGAACGCGTCTTCACTGCTCTAGAGTCCAGTGGCGACGTGCTTGGATGGAGGGCCAAATACTTTTGGCAATATAGTGTATGTTGCCATCCAAGCAACGTTATCATGGTCGCCCCTGCTTATTTCAATCAATCAATCAATGTTTATTTATATAGCCCTAAATCACAAGTGTCTCAAAGGGCTGTACAAGCCACAACGACATCCTCGGTACAGAGCCCACATACGGGCAAGGAAAAACTCACCCCAGTGGGACGTCGGTGAATGACTATGAGAAACCTTGGAGAGGACCGCATATGTGGGTAACCCCCCCCCTCTAGGGGAGACCGAAAGCAACGGATGTCGAGTGGGTCTGACATAACATTGTGAAAGTCCAGTCCACAGTGGATCCAACACATCAGCGGGAGTCCAGTCCACAGCGGGGCCAACAGGAAACCATCCCGAGCGGAGACGGGTCAGCAGCGCAGAGATGTCCCCAACCGATGCACAGGCTAGTGGTCCACCCGGGGTCCCGGCTCTGGACAGCCAGCACTTCATCCATGGCCACCGGACCTATGCGACTCCCCCTCGCAAGGGACAGGGGAGAAGAGGAGAGAAGAAAAGAAACGGCAGATCAACTGGTCTAAAAAAGGGGGGGTCTATTTAAAGGCTAGATTATACAAATGAGTTTTAAGATGGGACTTAAATGCTTCTACTGAGGTAGCATCTCTAACTGTTACCGGGAGGGCATTCCAGAGTACTGGAGCCCGAATAGAAAACGCTCTTAGCCCGCAGACTTTTTTTGGACTCTGGGAATCACTAATAAGCCTTAGTTCTTTGAACGCAGATTTCTTGTCGGGACATATGGTACAATACAATCGGCGAGATAGGCTGGAGCTAAACCGTGTAATATTTTATACGTAAGTAGTAAAACCTTAAAGTCGCATCTTAAGTGCACAGGAAGCCAGTGCAAGTGAGCCAGTATAGGCGTAATATGATCAAACTTTCTTGTTTTTGTCAAAAGCCTTGCAGCCGCATTTTGTACCAACTGTAATCTTTTAATGCTAGACATAGGGAGGCCCGAAAATAATACGTTACAGTAATCGAGACGAGACGTAACGAACGCATGGATAATGATCTCAGCGTCGCTAGTGGACAAGATGGAACGAATTTTAGCGATATTACGGAGATGAAAGAAGGCCGTTTTAGTAACACTCTTAATGTGTGACTCAAACGAGAGAGTTGGGTCGAAGATAATACCTAGATTCTTTACCGAGTCTCCTTGTTTAATTGTTTGGTTGTCAAATGTTAAGGTGGTATTATTAAATAGATGTTGGTGTCTAGCAGGACCGATAATCAGCATTTCCGTTTTCTTAGCGTTGAGTTGCAAAAAGTTAACGGACATCCATTGTTTAATTTCATTAAGACACGCCTCCAGCTGACTACAGTCCGGCGTGTTGGTCAGCTTTAGGGGCATGTAGAGTTGAGTGTCATCAGCATAACAGTGAAAGCTAACACCGTACTTGCGTATGATGTCACCCAGCGGCAGCATGTAAATACTAAAGAGTGCAGGGCCAAGAACCGAACCCTGGGGAACTCCGCACGTTACCTTGACATAGTCCGAGGTCACATTGTTATGGGAGACGCACTGCATCCTGTCAGTAAGATAAGAGTTAAACCAAGACAAGGCTAAGTCTGACATACCAATACGTGTTTTGATACGCTCTAATAAAATATTATGATCGACGGTATCGAAAGCGGCGCTAAGATCAAGAAGCAGCAACATAGATGACGCATCAGAATCCATCGTTAGCAATAGATCATTAGTCATTTTTGCGAGGGCTGTCTCCGTAGAGTGATTTGCCCTGAAACCGGATTGAAAAGGTTCACAGAGATTGTTAGTCACTAAGTGTTCATTTAGCTGCTGTGCAACAGTTTTTTCGAGAATTTTGGAAATAAACGGAAGGTGGGAGACCGGTCGGTAGTTTACCATGAGGTCAGGATCGAGGTTAGGTCTTTTGAGCAGAGGATGAATAACCGCTTTTTTGAATGCTAGGGGAACAGTGCCGGAGGAAAGTGATAAGTTTATAATATTTAACACTGATGGACCTAATAATACAAACAGTTCCTTGATAAGTTTCCCAGGAAGTGGGTCAAGTAAACATGTTGTTTGTTTTATCCCACTTACACGCTGTAATAATTCCTCTAATGTTATTTCATCAAAAATAGAGAGACTATTTTGGAGGGCAGTGTCCGTCGTATATACAGTCGTATTTGTGTTAATAGAACCCAGTTGTAGCTGGGATGCGTTGTCTTTAATCTCCTTTCTAATGAGTTCAATTTTCTTATTAAAGAAATTCATAAAATCATCTGCCGAGTGGGTGGAGCTACTGGGAGGAGTCCCTTGTTGGGTTAGCGATGCTACTGTACTAAACAGAAATTTAGGATCGTTTTTGTTGAGGCGGATGAGATTTGAGTAGTATTTAGCTTTAGCTAAGGTAAGCATGCGTTTATAAGTTATTAAACTATCACTCCATGCTTGATGGAAAACCTCAAGTTTAGTCAGTTATTTCAGCAAGACAATGCCAAGCCACGTGTTACAACAACGTGGCTTCATAGTAAAAGAGTGCGGGTACTAGACTGGCCTGCCTGTAGTCCAGACCTGTCTCCCATTGAAAATTGTAGTCTTTTTTCCATGCTTTTCCAAGATAAGCAACACCTTTGCTCTTGTGTTTGATAAAACGTGTTTCCGGGTTTTAATTGCACTGTAAGCGAGTAAAATGGTGCCGTGTGAAAGCTGCACAGCTGCTGGATGCGACTTCCTGGCAGCGTTCCAACACAAAAAGAATCTGCACAGGTATATGAGCCTCTCTCTTGTCTCTCCGCCCATCAAAACATGTTGTTTTTTCTTAAATCTTGCTTTCACATGATGTTTTTTTTTTTTTTTTCCAGTGTGGAAGACTTGTGAGGAGTGAATACGGCTAAGAGGAACTGACATCTGGTCAGGTATGAAGATCTTGGGGGTGTTCAGCAGGGGGGCTACAGGGGAAGAAGGATTGGAGGGGTGGGGGCGGGGAGGGTGGAGGTTGAGCTGCCAAAGTCAGTCACTTGGGGGTGAGAGTGAGGAGTGCGGAGATAAGGAGACAGCCAGAGAGCGGCAGCTAGCAGCCCCCCGACAGAAAGACACTGATGCCCTCTCTGCTCTCCCCTACCTCCACTCCCAGGCAGCTCTCCTCCTCCTTTGTGAGGCGTCTCTACGGAGCTCTGTTTGATTGGCGGGCCGTCACACATCAGCTAGCAGCTAAAGCCTTTTATGTGTGTGTGTGTGTGTGTGTGTGTGTGTGAGGGGGTGGGGTGGGGGGGTGCGTGCATCAGCCCATGCAGGGGCCTTGCAGCCCAGAGCCAAAAGATCAGGTCTAAAAGTGTGGTTTATCAGTGCTGCTGAGAGGCAACACACAAGTGCTGCACACAAAAAGGAAGTCAAGAAACAACAACAAAACGCCTCCGAATTATGCACACACACAGACACACACACATGCAGGGAAAGAAAGGGGAATTAGAGCAAAGCAAAGAAAACCTGTGAGCGTGAAAGCGCCTTACTGCCTGCCTGCTAGCAAGAGATGTGACCGGATTCTTAAGCAGCCGGGGCGAGGAGGAAGGCCCGCCACACGCACGCACGCACGTACGGCTCATATCTCAAGGTTCGGATGAAGGCTGGTGTCTCATTCCTCTTGTAGCGCCGCGCCTGCGAGCCCCAGTGTGCTCGTTGAGGTAGCGATCATCGGGGTTGTTTGCACGCTTTTGCTCGGTATGCACGCGTGCGCCTGTGCTGTGATTTCCCATGGAGTCACATGACAGCTTTGATCACATCTATTGACCTTTTAGGGGAAATCTGAAGGGAAGAGGTGTTTGTTAGTTTGTAAGACCAAGGGAAGCGTGTGTGCAGGTCTTTTAAATGTAATTAAATTAAGGCATGTATATATGGCATATAGGAATGGATGAAATTAGTTGGAAGGGTATTACTCGTGTTTTGTACTCTGTTGGTCTTTCATCAACTCAACTATGTTCCCTTGAGAAATTGTTTGAAAACCTTACAAGAAGTTTACTGTTATATAATGTTTGAACTGACCGCTCATGTACCAGTGTAAGCTCTACATGTATGCAAAAGGCCTGCAGCGTGGTATAGCAAGGTGTCAAATCTCTTCTACTGAGGGCCACATGCATAAAAAAGGTCACTTTGATACATTTTGTCCATAAAGGATACTAAAACCAACCCAATGTCTGCCAAGATATTTAAACAAAACATCCAAATTGTATCTTTTTGGGGTAACACTTTAGTATGGGGAACATATTCACCATTAATGTGTTGCTTATTATCATGCAAATTAGTAACATATTGGCTCTTATATAGTCATTATTAAGTACTTATTAATGCCTTATTCTGCATGGCCTTATTACACAAAAACCCTAACCCTCTAATCCTAACCCTAACCCGCTAACCCTTACCCTAACCAAATGACTCTAAATTAAGTCTTTGTTACTTAAAAAATGTTCCCCTAGTGTCCAAATAACTTGTAGTATATGAAAATACTTCTAAATAATAATTAATTTATATTACTTTTAATATATAGCGAGGGCCAAAAATATAATTGGCGTCGCACTTAGGGCACCACCAAAATTGTATTAAAAAATCCAATACTGAATATTGTAGTCTTTTTCCATGCTTTTCAAAGGTACAGCACCTTTCGTATAACACCTTTGCTCTTGTGTTTGATAAAGCGTGTTTCCGGGTTTCCAGCTTTGATCATGTTTATTGACCTTTTAGGGGAAATCTGAAGGGAGGAGGTGTTTGTTAGTTTGTAAGACCAAGGGAAGCGTGTGTGCAGGTCTTTTAAATTTAATTAAATTGCGGTATATGGCATATAGGAATGGATTAAATTAGTTGGAAGGGTATTACTTGTGTTTTGTACTCTTTTGCGGCATAGCTCGGCTGGCAGAGTAGCTGTGCCAGCAACTTGAGGGTTCCAGGTTTGATCCCCGCTTCCGCCATCCTAGTCACTGCCGTTGTGTCCTTGGGCAAGACACTTTACGCACCTGCTCCCAGTGCCACCCACACTGGTTTAAATGTAACTTAGATATTGGGTTTCACTATGTAAAAGCGCTTTGAATCACTAGAGAAAAGTGCTATATAAATATAATTCACTTCACTTCACTTCGCTTGTCGATAAAACAGTTGGTCTTTCATCAACTCAACTATGTTCCCTTGAGAAATTGTTTGAAAAACCTTACAAGAAGTTTACCATTATTTAATGTTTGAACTAAGCTATCATGTAGCAGTGTAAGCTTTACATGTATGCAAAAGCCCTGCAGCGTTATAGCAGACAAACATGGCGGACTTGCTGCGCTAAACTGCCCTTTTTGCCACAGCATTTGTTTTGCCTTGATAGAAAATAATGAGGATTTGTTGATTAGAACACATATATGGCTATACACATACTGTACATATACATTCACTGTGCAAACACATATACACATACTGTACATATACAAGTACATATACATACATACACTCATGCATATAATCATGTTTCATCAAACATATATTAACGTTGTTGCCCTAGGAGAAACTGGGTAACACATGGCACACTGACAAAGCTTAACCTATTGTTACTATAACAATCTACAAGGTTAATATAGTTGGCATCTCTTTCTTCCCCTCCATTTATCTGCTTTCTTTTGTATTTCAGGTTATCATTACATACGCTGCTGCCCACTGCTCCCCTCACCTCCCAGGGGGTGATCAAGGTGGATGGGTCAAATGCAGAGGACAAATTTCACCACACCTAGTGTGCGTGTGACAATCGTTGGTACTTTAACTTTATATGTATTGTTGCATTTGAAACAATTGCATTGTTGATAATAGGGGTAAATTATTGTTATTAGTCATTATCAATAGTGCTATTTCTATTGGTATTGGTATTGCTCCATTGGTAGTGTAATAATGCTCATTCTCATTTCTGTGTTATTAATATTTACCTAACTAACTGCTTCCTTGCTATCACTTTTACCGTCATATTTGTACATACCCTATTTGATGATGTTGTTCTGTTGTTTTTGTTGTTGTTGTTGTTGTTATTGTTATATTACCCCCTCGGTCTTCCGTTTTTTTCTCTTTCTATCCCCTCCTGCTCTGGCCCGGCTGTACCAAATAATAATATAAATCCATTCAATAAAGTCAAATACAAATAAGGCAACAAGAGAAGTATACCACACTTCTCTTTTGTAAGGTAAATCTGTACAGCAGATATGGGCATCTACATTAACAATATGATTTGCCTGAGTAGCTGGACAGGACAACAACAACAACAGCAACAACAACAACAACAAAAACAACAACAACAACAACAACAAAAATTACAAAAATGTTTTTTAAAACAAAAGAACTTATATGTGGCACAAAGAAAAGACATTCCACACAATTGTATTGTGCTAGTTAAAAGGCAAAACAAAATTGTATGGTCTATTAGCCAATCTATTTGTGTACAATTTACAAAAATGCAACTTTATAGACACAATAATTTAAATAAATAAATGTCAGGTTTCGCTCTAAAATCCTAATAAACAAACTTAACCAATATTAATTTTTCATGTGTCCAAATTATGTGTTCTGAAACACTTGGATATGGAGTTGGATTCGGAACGATTCATTGTTCTTTTTATTTGCCAAGCTCATAAACTGGTGGCATTTTAACATAATAATAGAAACAATGACAGTAAAAATCAGTAATAAACAATGATGTGCGTGTAAAAAGTGACTTCAACAAATGGCTTTACAAGGAAAACTAGAAACCTTCAGCTTCGTTCCCACAGTGTTCGATTCAAGAACTCCTTCATTCCGCACTCCATCCAGCTGTATAATCACTCGCCATACAGCAATAGATGATATCTGTCTATTACCTGACCGCTTCTATGTTAGCTACCTCTCTTTGTTTATAATGTATATTTTCTGCTGGATCCACTCTCTATTTTATGCTGCAGCTGTTACATAGACTGTAATATTGTACATGGTAATTGGGATTTGTGATATATTGTATATATTACATAAAAATATAATATAATAATATAATATATCAGTATATATTATATACTCTGTATATAATATGTAAATATTACATATATGTTATAATTTATATTGCTATTTTGGCACATTATTAGTCTACTTTATACCTGCATTATCCTTTCCATCCTTACCCTTTCCATCTTTTGTAACTGAGCTACTGTGTGGAACAATTTCCCTTGTGGATCAATAAAGTGTGTCTAAGTCTAAGTCAATTGTTCAAAAAATTATGTTCAGTTCTTGACTATTTTGAAGCCTTTAACTTTTAACAGAATCCCTAAAAACTGACTAAAACACAGTATTCTGTCACCATTGTGTCATATGTTAGTGCATATTTTATTTTAAATATTTATCAAACAGGAGGGAATATACATTCTAGACACCACAAAATGCTTTTTTTTTTTGTACTAGTTATGCTCAGGTGGCCTATTTTGCAGTCATATTGAATTAGCAATATGTGAGATTTTTTTATCTGACCTTTTGGATTCCTCTGAATGATACTAATACTTAATGCTGATTTTGTAGTTGTACTAAAAAAATGTACTACTAATATGTGGGCTTTTTTGTTTGGGCACTCAATTACACAGAATTGTATGAAGGAAAACGGACTGGTTTTGTTACAATCAATGTTTGGCCATACAATAACCAAGGCGCAATAGAAACATTTGGGCAAACTTTTGATGAGAAGTGGGGGGAACTACAACTGCATATATAACTTCTTAGCATTTCTACTTGGGTTGGTTTTGACCAGTTAAAATAATAATAAAGAGCCCCGAATCCTTTGATATTTCAAAGGACACCCCTACCATAAATTGTGGTAAGAACAGACTATGTTTTACATCTTATCTAAACTATCTCCTTGCCGCATCCTAGGAGAAAACAAGCCATTGTTTTTGTTTCCAACCCTATATGTTATGTGTGCACACTTCAGATGCTAATGCTAATTGAGACACATGCGTGTGTGTTTGCCCGTCCATGTGTGAACCCTCTTTTGCAATATCTCTTAGCGACTGCTCCGGAAAGAAAGAAAGAAGCCTAATTACGTTTTTAAGTGTGTAATTAGGAGGCAAGCGTAATTGGTGGTTTGCACACACGGCACGCTCTTGGTGGGGGAAACACAAATCACGGCCGACACCGTGCCTAACACCATTTAGCGACACTAACGACAGGTGTTGTTACTTAGCGCATCCTCTGAGCAGATAAGTGACAAAAAGACAACTTTAAAGGCATAAAGACAACATGCTGTATCCATCTGGGCCTCTGGTTTTTCATCAAGGGCGATGGGTCAAATGCAGAGAATAATTTCACCACACCTCGTGTGTGTGTGTGACAATCATTGGTACTTTAACTTTAATTAAAAATCTCATATTCTCAAATCTCATCCCATTGGGTTGAGGGTTTTTTTTTTAGGGATATATAAGTAAACTTTGATTGATTGATATTTTATTTTTGATTTAAAAAAAAATGTTAAATTTTGTTTTGTTTATCGGTTTAAAAAAGTCATTTTCACCTCAGAGAGGCTGTACTTTGACTGGAGGTGACATTTTCAAACATATCAGGAGAAGACAGTTTGGACTTGCCTGTTAAAATATTGGTGCAAAAACTAATTTTGCAATTTAATCATAAAGTTCAAATGTGTAATCACATCTATTCCCACTTGTTTGTAAAATTCACCTAAATGGGCTCTAAAACCAAGGTACCTCTGTATTTACGCCATGGGATTAAAACGTGTTAAAGCGCCTTTGCTGTCAGAAGTAAAGCAAACAAGTGCGGTAGATGATAGATTTTATGCTGGAGTTTGGGGCTCATAAACTCACCAGACAGATATTACTGGAAGAACATCATTAAAAGTCACTTTTGTTTAATGTTAGACAGTTTGTACCTTCTTTTCTGAACTGCAGCATCATAAATTATTGTAGGAGGCCCAGTTAGATACATTATGGTTGTCCGCAGCCATGCATTGTCTTTAAAAAGGCACAATATTCTACAAAAGTATCAACTCCATTGGATTTTACTAGATTGTGCAGGTGTTGATAAAGTGTACGTTTATTTTTCTCAATTCTCTTCGGTGTTTCCCACGATTGAAAATGTATTTGCGGCAGCAGGGGCGTGGCCAGTGTTGTAGTGGTGGGGTGGACGGGGGAATGTCAATATGATATCATCATATCATTCGCATAATTGGCATTGATGCATGCAGTTTGCCTTCACGTCACAGTGTAAGGTGGAGACCCTTTGTCGGCGCTTATTATCAAATCCAATCCGGATTATCAAAAATGTAGTTTGTGCAACTTTCAAACATTCTCTGTGCATGTCAGTTGTGATCAATCAGTGCAGTTTTTGGGACATTATCTGCCATTTTGGAGTGCCTTTCTGCCATTGGATGCCCCATAGCTGTTGGTCTCAGAACAAAGCTCTAAAAGTTCTCAGCAGTCTATGCACTACTGATGTTTCAGTCACCGACCGAGTCATACCAAAGACTTTAAAAATGGGACCCGTTACCTCCCTGCTTGGCACTCAGCATCAAGGGTTGGAATTTGGGGTTAAATCATCAAAAATGATTCACGGGCGTGGCCACTGCTGCTGCTCACTGCTCCCCTCACCTCCCAGGGGGTGATCAAGGGTCATTGGTACTTTAACTTTTAACTTAACTTGTTTTCACACCAAAAAGACTCCACAAGCTTTAACTCATAGGTGTCAAACTCGAGGCCCGGGGGCCAGTTCTGGCCCGCCACATCATTTTATGTGGCCCGCGAAAGCCTGGAAAAAATGGCTTTTAATAAAATTCTTTTTTTTTTTACTAAAAGCATTCGTTCTTTCAATTTTGACAGAAAAAAAATGCATATTTCTAACTTTATTATCTGATCATGCCAATTATATTATATACTGTATTGCAAAACTATTTTTGTGAGATAAAAACAAATAGTTAAATATCTGCTGGTCACCTTTATTTATGATTTTAAAGCAACTTAGCGCTTTTCTACCTTCAAGGTACTCAAAGCGCTTTGACAGTATTTCCACATTCACCCATTCACACACACATTCACACACTGATGGCGGGAGCTGCCATGCAAGGCGCTAACCAGCACCCATCAGGAGCAAGGGTGAAGTGTCTTGCTCAAGGACACAACAGACGTGACTAGGATGGTAGAAGGTGGGGATTGAACCCCAGTAACCAGCAACCCTCCGATTGCTGGCACAGCCACTGTACCAACTTCGCCACGCCAAATGTATAGGCATTTCGATTAATCATAGATTATTACCCGAATGCATAATGTAAATTAATTTTAAAAATGCGGCCCTCTGAAAGCAGCCATTATTGCGATGTGGCCTTCAATGAAAATTTGTTTGACACCCCTGATTTAACTTGTCTTGACTTTAGACCTGGCAGAAGCGTTTATCTGCAAACAAGCAGTGTGTAACACACTTAAGGGCAAACGCAAAAATGCATTTGCCACGGAGCCCTATGAGAAAACCAAGGCCCTGTGCCTTGTGTTGTCTGAGCACAACTGCCTTGATTCAGACATGTTTTCCTCTCTGAAGACAACCTTTCAAGTTGCCCTAACAGTGCCTGTAAGCAGCTGTAAGCGCATGTGAAAGGTCGTTTAGTCCTCTGCGCCGGCTGCACTCCTGGCTGCGTCAAACAATGGGTCAGAAAATACTTCACAGTCTTGCAGTCATGTCTATTGAAAAAGATACCTTTCTGCATCTGAGTCACAACAAAATGACCAATTTGCCACCCTTGAAAAGAGACAACATTCTTTGATGCGTCCACCCACCAAGTAACTGCTGATTACAGCCATGTTAAAAATTATGTATTCGGCTTACTTTGTGATGCTGGTACAAAAATGTATTTCGATACTTTTCAGTACTTTTCAATATTTTTCTAAATAAAGGGCGCCACAAAAAAGTTGCATTATTGGCTTTATTTTAACAAAAAATCTTAGGGTACCTTAAACATATGTTTCTTATTGCAAGTTTGTTCTCAAATAAAATAG
Source organism: Entelurus aequoreus (assembly GCF_033978785.1). Lineage (NCBI taxonomy): Eukaryota > Metazoa > Chordata > Actinopteri > Syngnathiformes > Syngnathidae > Entelurus > Entelurus aequoreus. Next base: position 37,572,340 of record NC_084734.1, read on the forward strand.
TGAACATACAAGACAACTTGTCTTTTAGTAGTAAGTAAGCAAACAAAGGCTCCTAATTTAGCTGCTGACATATGCAGTAACATATTGTGTCATTTTCCATTTTATTATTTTGTCAACATTATTAAGGACAAGTGGTAGAAAATGAATTATTAATCTACCTGTTCATTTACTGTTGATATCTGGTTATTTTCTGTTTCAACATGTTCTATCTACACTTCTGTTAAAATGTAATAATCACTTATTATTCTGTTGCTTGATACTTTACATTAGTTTTGGATGATACCACAAATTTGGTTAACAATCCGATACCAAGTCGTTACAAGATCATACATTGGTCATATTCAAAGTCCTCATGTGTCCAGGGACATATTTCCTGAGTTTATAAACATAATATGAACTTGAAAAAAACGAAAAAAGATTTTGTGATGCTTAAAAATATGGATGTAATCATAGTAGTATCGCTCTTTTACTTGGTATCAATACAGTAGATGTTAGGTGCATAAAATACATGTGTACAGTACTGTTAGAATATGTGGACAATTGTCAGGGTTTTTTTTCTTTTTGAAATAAAACGGCTAATCCATTGGTGGACTAAGACTACACGTGTCTAAATGATTTGTAATCATGATTTATAAAATATAATGTCTACATTATTTCTGACAGAAAAATAGCATCCATACTTATGATAAGCAAAGCACACTACAGCTTTGCAGTATAGGTGGCCTACTTAAACTTAAAAAAACTGAAATGGTTTATCAGCCTTAGTGTTATTATAGAGCAGGGGTCACCAACGCGGTGCCCACGGGCACCAGGTAGCCCGTAAGGACCAGATGAGTAGCCCGCTGGCCTGTTCTAAAAATAGCTCAAATAGCAGCACTTACCAGCGAGCTGCCTCTATTTTTTAAATTGTATTTATTTACTAGCAAGCTGGACTCGCTTTGCTCGACATTTTTAATTCTAAGAGAGACAAAACTCAAATAGAATTTGAAAATCCAAGAAAATATTTTAAAGACTTGGTCTTCACTTGTTTAAATATATTCTTTTTTTTTTTTTACTTTGCTTCTTATAACTTTCAGAAAGACAATTTTAGAGAAAAAATACAAACACATATACCTTTTTACTTTTTAAATTCCTTCCTCTTCTTTCCTGACAATTTAAATCAATGTTCAAGTAAAAAAAATGTCTTTATTGTAAAGAATAATAAATACATTTTATTTTAATTCTTCATTTTAGCTTCTGTTTTTTCGACGAGGAATATTTGTGAAATATTTCTTCAAACTTATTAAGATTAAAATTCAAAAAAATGATTCTGGCAAATCTAGAAAATCTGTAGAATCAAATTTAAATCTTATTTCAAAGTCTTTTGAATTTCTTTTAAAATTTTTGTTCTGGAAAATCTAGAAGAAATAATGATTTGTCTTAGTTAGAAATATAGCTTCGTCCAATTTGTTATATATTCTAACAAAGTGTAGATTGGATTTTAACCTATTTAAAACATGTCATCAAAATTCTAGATTTAATCTTAATCAGGAAAAATTACTAATGATGTTCCATAGATTCTTTTTTTAATTTTTTCAAAAAAAAATCGAATTAGCTAGTTTTTCTCTTCTTTTTTTCGGTTGAATTTTGAATTTTAAAGAGTCGAAATTGAAGATAAACTATGTTTCAAAATTTAATTGTAATTTTTTTCGTGTTTTCTCCTCTTTGTGTAAATATCATTAATTATTAATAATAACATAGAGTTAAAGGTAAATTGAGCAATTTGGCTATTTCTGGCAATTTATTTAAGTGTGTATCAAACTGGTAGTCCTTCGCATTAATCAGTACCCAAGAAGTAGCTCTTGGTTTCAAAAAGGTTGGTGACCCCTGTTATAGAGTAATGTTTTGGGGGTTCTGAAGACTGGATGCACTGATAGATTCATAGTCAAAAAAGTGGAGTTCAATGGGTGTTTTTTTATCTTCACTTTATAATAAATGCCAGGTTATTGTGACAGTTCATATCACCCATCCCTACTGGCCAGGTGTGGCCTGTGGGCCTTGAGTTTGACACCTGAGGTCTAAAAGCTAACAATACTATTACAGCAATATCAGGTGACTAACAATATTGCTTTTCACCCATTTAGATTTCTTCAGTGTTTGCTGTGAAATTATAACACAGTAACAACAAGTTGTAAGAAAAAAATATTGCAAGTGAAAAAATTCTGAATCAAAGAGGTTGTGCACAGACAACATATCTTTGGGTGGACATCCAGCCTCTGTTTTCCAGGCAAGACAGTTTATTTCCACCAGATCCTTCTCTGTTTTCAGGTCAACTCTGAAGTGCTTTGCAAGTTCATTTACACTGCTATCTGGTAGCTTTTCAATGCAACAACACTGTCCTTATATGTTTAGGCCATTTCATGCTTACCAAAGATAGCTTTCTTCTAGTTCCAGTTTCCACCATTTAGATTTCTTAAGTGCCCTGTTGTGAGCAAAAACAATCTTGCAAGTGCAAAACAATTTCGCTCGAGTGCTTTGCTCATTCACATCCTGCCAATCTCCTGGGGGCTAAGACCCCGCTGTTCTTAAAACCTGGTAATGCCGTTGGAGTGGGGCGCCTCCATAAACAAACATCTTGCAGACAAACACAAAAAACAGGTTATAAATGTCCTTGTGGAGAGAAATTTACCCTGCTAAAGACAAATCTGTTTTATTAGTTATTAGTATCAACATGGGATGGGAATCAGCTCCTCCAAGTCCGAGTCCATGGTTCTCGCCCGGAAAAGGGTGGAGTGCCATCTCCGGGTTGGGGAGGAGACCCTGCCCCAAGTGGAGGAGTTCAAGTACCTTGGAGTCTTGTTCACGAGTGAGGGAAGAGTGGATCGTGAGATCGACAGGTGGATCGGTGCGGCGTCTTCAGTAATGCGGACGCTGTATCGATCCGTTGTGGTGAAGAAGGAGCTGAGCCGGAAGGCAAAGCTCTCAATTTACCGGTCGATCTACGTTCCCATCCTCACCTATGGTCATGAGCTTTGGGTTATGACTGAAAGGACAAGATCACGGGTACAAGCGGCCGAAATGAGTTTCCTCCGCCGGGTGGCGGGGCTCTCCCTTAGAGATAGGGTGAGAAGCTCTGTCATCCGGGAGGAACTCAAAGTAAAGCCGCTACTCCTCCACATCGAGAGGAGCCAGATGAGGTGGTTCGGGCATCTGGTCAGAATGCCACCCGAACGCCTCCCTAGGGAGGTGTTTAGGGCACGTCCGACCGGTAAGAGGCCAAGGGGAAGACCCAGGACACGTTGGGAAGACTATGTCTCCCGGCTAGCCTGGAAACGCCTCGGGATCCCTCGGGAAGAGCTGGACGAAGTGGCTGGCTAGAGGGAAGTCTGGGCTTCCCTGCTTAGGCTGCTGCCCCCGCGACCCGACCTTGGATAAGCGGAAGAAGATGGATGGATGGATGGAGTATCAACATAAATTTTAATGTTACATTATATAATTTTGCAGTATTTTTCAATTATTGCTGCTTATCTTATCACTATAATTTAACAAGCTTCTAGGGGCGTAACGATTTGTTTTAACAACGATTTGATTCGATTCTGGATTTGTGGTTGCCGATACGATTCAGGGACGATATTATTTGTATTTTATTAATTTTTTCTGAAACGATTAAGGGAGTTGAAATCGATCCAGTAACTTTTTAGCAAAAAAAAAAAAAATCAACCATTGTGACTGTGAATTAAATACCGGATACTGGACACTGCAGGTGAAGTTTCCTGTATTCCTGTTAGTTTTTTGATGCATTCTAAATATTAAATAATCGTAAATAAAAGTATGTTTACAGCGGTGCAAATGGGAGGTCCTCTATTTCGCCCATAAAATCCAATAAATAACCATTCAAAAAGCGCCAACAATTCTCCATTTACATTTCGTGACCTAATAATTAACCAAGTTTTGGTGATATTGTTATTATAAGCGCTGACGCAGACAAACTATTGATAGCGGCTATGTGATAACAAGCTTGTGTACAATTTTGACATGATCGACTGGCGAGGTGTTTCCTCGCCTCTTTGCGCCCTGGAAGTTTATTGTAGATCATAAATCATGCCTCTCACCTGGAAAGTAGATGGCTGAGGACGTAGTCTGACAAGTTGGTATACTATGACAGCCGTTTAGGACTGGAAATGGCGAGAAAAACACGAAAAAAACACTTGGCCCTCTGGCCACATTATTAATCGTATCCACTCGGCATCCATTGCACCAGTCACCTGGTTCTCATTGTCCCATTGGGTTGACTTTTGTGGTTTGTGCAGCCCTTTGAGAGATTTGTGATTAAGGGCTATATAAATAAACTTTGATTGACTTTGATTGATTGATAGAATAATACACAATGTTAGATATAGAGAACATTCAAACCCTTATTTATTGAATCAAAAATATTGAAATTCAAAGACTTGATACATTTACAAACAGCTCAAATTATGTTGAAAGCAAACTGCTCCTCAAGAACATACAACAGTTCTTCTCAAAAAATAGGAGGAATACGACCTCAGAGAAAAATCAAATATAAAACATTTGTATGCACGTTAACACTTAACACCTGTAGCATGTCAGTATGTGGAATTAAATTATGGAATGGATTAAGACAGTCTTTCTCAAACAGTGGGGTGGGCCCCCCTGGGAGGAACGGTGAAATGTCAGGGGGGTAGGGGTTGGGTGGGGTGGGGGGGGGGGGGTGCATAACCTTGGGGAACATGCTTTTTTTGCTGTACCAGAATATGATGAGTGTATGTCGTACTTGGCTTCACTGTAACCACGGCGGGGGACGAGGAAAGACTGGTGTGTTGTTTCCTTTATTTTTGATTAGCTTACAATATTATGCAGAGGTATTGTCATAACAAATTTATTGACAAAATATACTACTTTTAGTCATGGTGGAGAGAGTGTGTGTGGGGGGGAGGCGCAACAAAATATTTTCTGCCTTCCTAGGGGGGGCGTAACAGGAAATATTTGAGAAGCACTGGATTAAGCAAAGAAGTCAAACAATGTACTAATAAAGAAACTGTTCAAACTCAAAATGTTTACAAAATACAAAAAAAAAGAATCCTGATAAACATATTGAACCTTATTAAAAAATGAGATAACCTCATTGTGTGAACCATGACTTACTTAACTATTTATTTGTGAGAACTTTATTTACGTATTTAATAATTATTTACTTACTAATTTGTCTATTTATTTATTTTACTCATTTATTTATTTATTCACTCCTGTGTTGTATATTGACTACAAACAAGTGTGTTAGAAACAGCTATGATAAAAAAAAGGTGTAGGATTAAATAAGATCTGCTTCTTCTTATTCCTTTTTGGACATGTTGTAATGAGGAACTGGAAATATGTGATGTATCATGTTGTAATTGTATGCATGTTGGAAATAAACTAACTCCATAACCATATTTTAGACTGAGCGAAAATCTTGCACATTAAGAAACAAAGCAGATCTCATTATTTACATTATTGTGTTGTAAAGTCTGATGGCTATGGATAAAAATGCTCTGCGGTTATTAGCATTGCAATCGTTTAACACTTGAAAATTCGATTTTTAAAGAACAAAATCAACATGAAACTGGAAATCTATTTTTACTTACAGGCTTATAATTACCAAACACTGTGTAAACAAGTATTGACCTGCTGTTCTCTGTACTGTGTGTGTGTGTGTGTGTGTGTGTGTGTGTGCGTGTGTGTGTGTGTGTGTGTGTGTGTGTGTGTGTGTGTGTGTGTGTGTGTGTGTGTGTGTGTGTGTGTGTGTGTGTGTGTGTGTGTGTGTGTGTGTGTGTGTGTGTGTGTGTGTGTGTGTGTGTGTGTGTGTTCTTGTCATTCTACCCTTCTTGAGACATCAACAAGGAAAAGTACCTTCCATATGAGAACCGGTGATCAAGTTAGGACCGAAATCATGGTCTCAATACGGAAAAGCATTGCATCTAATAGAGAATGTCTCATTTGCACCCCTGGTGGTGAAATCTATCAAAATTAAGGTGGTCCCAAAAAGGAGGGATTTTTCAAATTGACTATGTGTCGGTTTTAAAAGTGCTCCCCCTCTAGTAAACATATGAAATAACAAGTGTGTGTAAAATTTTTGAAGTGCTTCCCCTCTGGCCAACATGTGTAATAAGTGTGTGTGTAAGAACTTCAAATGCGCCCCCTTTGGCCAAAATTCATTTAAAAAAAAAAAATGTATTAAAGGACTTTCTATAATAATTTGAAGTAAATAATGCGGATTAAAAACCAATTACAAACAACAAATAAAAAATAAAAATTAAATCTTACCTTTGTTATTTTTACACAGTATGTATTGACGGATGCATATATCCACATGTATCCATAATTAAGAGTTACTTCTTTCTATATTTTTTTATAGTCATATTTTAAATAGCTAATGTTCCATCTTGTACTCTTTTCATTGTTTTGATCGTCTCATGACAAAGTGCTTGCACTGTGGACCAGTGGAGGCTGGTGACTTCCAGAATTGAGGAGGCCATTTTTTTCCGCTTGCTCACTTCACTCGCGATGGAATGTTCCCTGTTCTCTTATCTGTCTTTGTGCTGGCCAAAGGCATACTATTTGGAGTGTAAGCTACAGTCAGAAAGTTCTTGCTGATGCAATTCATTGTGCAGAGCTTAGCCTTGTGCCTTCCTGAAGAAATTACATTGCTGTAAGTCTATGAGCCTGCCTGATAATTAAGCTGAGAAATGACATTTGGATGTTATATAAACGCCAAGTGAACATGTGTAAAAGGCAGGAATTTTAATTATGTAGTTAAAAACAATTTTGTTTAGCTTACATTTTTCATTCTTCTACAGCTTCAACATGTAATCACCAATTTAATCAAGTTTAGCATATAAAAAAGATAAGATAACACTTTCTTTATCATATGTAGTTTTATTCAATATATTTAATATAAAATATGTAAAAATATGGTTCCAGTTGGCTTTATCTGCTGAGAAACACAGACAAAATGGAGTGTTATTACTACTGAGAACTAGTGGTGTAATACTGGTAGAGACATCTAATTAGTTCAACTCACATCTGGTTTAGCTGAGGGGCGGCATGCTCTCTCCTGGACTCCACTCCACAGGTTGGTGCTGGCTTCATTTACTATTAAATTGCGCCAGAATCTCGCCGATTTCCGAGGTCGTTTTAAGCAAAAGTATTTGGCTATATGAGCTATAAACTTCACGGATGATAGCCAGGGGTGTTCTCTAAATTTCCTGAAAAGCACAAGTTGATAGGACACTCGTAGCCACTATGGCGAGTGTTTGTTTGACTGAAGTGGCTGGCGAATTCTCAAAATGGCTTCTGTGTTGATTAGGAAAGGAAAGGATTGATTCCAAATGAACCAGTAGCATGTGATTGGACGAACAAAATGTCAATCTTTCAGCCCTGGACACAATGCATGGTGAGGCCAGGCCTCCGTTGCCCACCCATTTTCAGTGATCTGGCCAATCACATATTGGCATGAAAAAGCATGCATTACATTGACTTCTATGAGAAGCTAATTTCCTAGGGGAGGCCTGGCCTCCCTTAATACAAACTGATAGGGAAATCTGGCCTGTTGCTTTACAATTGCAATATTGGGTTTTAGCCATGGGAACATTTAGATTTATGAACAAAACTAAAATAATATGAATATAAAAAATAAAAAATATGTTTTTTGTTAAAATAAATAAATAAAATAAATATATTTATTGTTTTTTTTAAATCTCTCTCTTCTCTCAAATTATTGGGGAGGCCAGGCCTCCTCCACCTCTATGGAGGAGCCTCCACTGCTGTGGACGGCCTTGAAGTAGGAGGCAGAGAAGAGGAGTCCTCCCTGCTTCCCTTCTCGGGCCGACTTGAGATAACGGACACAATGGGCATCTGTGCGGCCGTGAGGACGGGGGGAGAGATTGAAGAACAGAATGTTTTCGTGATGTGTGGCAGACCGATCTGGACCGGGCTAGGGAACGCTTGTGTACTGGGTTGGTCTCAGGTTTGTCCTCTAAGCTTGGAGAATAAACCACAAAATACCAACTACTGCCTGTTGATTGAATATAAACATCAGCTTATTGCCATAAAAAGAATCTGGGAGAGACTAGCAATTTGAATTCCCCATTGGAGGAATGCTGGTCGACGCAACAATTTGGGGGCTTCGTCCGAGATGGCACGCTGTTGATTGATGACTTCTTGCAATCTTCTGGACAGACTCAAATGGCCAATACAAGGTGAGCAGAGCCTTTTTATATAAAATCTGCTTTAGGAGTCTGTCCTGAAGTCTGTAAGTCAAACACTGTTTTTTAATCCCAGGCACAGATTGGTGATTTTGATAGATTGATTGCATTTTTGCCGAGCCTGCCATTGCATTAAAATTGTAAATAAGTGGTCAACTCACGCCATTGTGTCTCGATTACCGTGACGGGCAGTTTCATTGACGAGTGAACTAATAGTTGGGTGTGGCTCACCCTGGGTAGTTGGTCGCCGCCTAAAAGAGTAACGGGTTAAAGGCCCTCGTATGATATGGAGGTTAGAGGCCTGCATATTGTACGATAAATTGCACGGGGTTAAAGGCCGCCGTATGGTTTGGGGTTTAAAGGCCTTCAGGGGTTCGAGGCCCCTGAAAAAAAAAAATAGACACAATGGCCAAGGAGTGTGACAGACAAGAATGTGATGGCGGCTGGGGAAAATGTGATGAATCATTACTGTTTAATGATCAATTGAATGCATGGTTGTCGACAATGGAATTAGCAGGTAGAGTTTAAAAAAAATAAATAAATAAAAAAAGAGAACATTCCTTGAAAGGGTTAAGAGGGAGTTTACAATACTCGAAAAGTCGTGAACTCAAACGTCTGGTAAATTAAGAAAAGTAACTGGAAGTTTTATGGTAAAGTGAAACGCAGAGATAAGGGTAGGTGCAGCTTTTTCCTGTGTGTGTGTGCGTAGGCACTTGCGTGTGCGGGAGTGCTAGCGTGTGCGTGTGTGTGTGCAGCTGAGTGCTTGTGTGTGTGTGTGTGCGCTGGTGAAAATGGAACGCGCAGAGATAGAGTAAAAGGAGCAAGGTTGGTGCTCGAGAATTTAAGAGTTTGGCGTATGATAAAAGTAAGCGGGGATTACGTGGAAAAACGAAATGCAGCAAAAGAACCTATGATTAATGAGACAAATAGGACAGAATAGACTGATTGGTGTTTGTTTTGCCTGCCGCGCATGCGCAAGACAATTCAAACGACCCGCCCAGACTTTGACTAGACCACCGCCCCCTACTACAGTGACACGAGAAGGAGGTATTAACACGCCCCTCTAAGATTAATCCTGCCTCCGAAAATTAACCCCTTGTACACGTCTGACCATTTTCTCCGGCAGACATTTTTGACACATGACAATTATAGGGGCCTATCCCAATATAAGTCTCTTGCTGATGCATACATGCAAGCCATTGTTGACCTTGCTTTCCCACCTGTACCTCAGGGAGGGAACCTTTGGCCAAACACTTTGGACAAAGTTAACCCTGATATACACGGTGCCAAAAACAATACATGGCAGGACATTTTATTCATCCCATGCAAAATAGGGCTAATGACAGAGCAACAAGGAAACGACTACTTAAATTACAGATCGCTGAAGATAAAAGGTTAAAAGAACCAAAAGGTCAAAGATCAGCTAGGGTATATTCAGCAGTGGGTGACCTTGCTTTTGAGTTCCAACAGGTGGAGGAAAGAATACTCAACAGACGTGCGGTTGGACTCGGGTGGTGGACAACGCGATGCTTCAAAGCCAGTCTGGGGTAAACACTGTTTCGGCTGTGACCAGCCTGGTCACTGGAGTCGTGACTGTCCGAACATTTCCGAACAGGAAAGGTTCCGTCGTGCCAACAAACGAACACGAAGGCGTGTAAGAGGACGCCCACATCAGGAGCCGCAACAGGAAGTACCGACAGGACCCCTGCTGGACATGAGTGTCAACGGACAATTTTATCAGCCACCCATTCGATTCTGAATGCAGAGGTACCAAAAAAACTGTGTGCTTCCTCTTTAAAGGTCGAAGGCTTCGCTGGGGTCACAAGAAGGTTACCTGTCACCAAACCACTTCCGGTTCAGATTGCTGGACCTCCTTTACAGACTGTACCCTGACATTCAAATCGCAAAGAAGGAACATTCCTGGTGTTACCTGACGGCTCAACCACCCAGCTGCGACACCACTACCAAGACTCCTCCATGAGCTCATACCACAGCCTGAAACAACAGGAATGGCTGACATCCAACTGCTCTAGCGGTGAAAACCCTGGTTGGCTGAGATGCTTCCGTGTGTTCTGCCACCCGAGTCGCCATATGTTATGATTATTTATATATGTTGGAACTCAAGGTGTGGCTACTCATCTTGACCTGTCTTTAAAACAACTAGCATGGTATAAGATGGACACAATTGATGTCCCACATTGTTCCCTTGCTCTCTGTCTCGCCTACAAAACCAAAGAACTTAGGTGCAATGATAAGACACGGCGTAGCTGCCAAACATTACACCGACACCCAAATACCACATTTTCAATTGTTTAGGTTTAGCACATAGTTGTGTTAAACACATAACTATGGGCTGCACTTTAGACACCTGTAGGCTACGAGGAGGTAGCAGCTACACAACAGCTGAGCTAAAACGACACATTACACATTTAAGCATATCAAATAATTATAGTTGCTCATTACATACACATAGTCGTCAAGACAGAAGTCTGATAGAAAGTATTCAGTAACAAACGTGTCTGCATCCTTCAACTTTCTACAACATGAGCTTGACTTAATGAATTATTGGGGCCACCAGGTGTGGTAAAATTTCAAAATACTATTGCTAAAGCATCCGCCATAAGGGTAGTATTTTTTTAGTATTGGTGACAATATAAATATAAGCATATTTTGTTACTTTCACCATATTGAATAAGTTACATAAAAGTTAGGGTTCAGATGAGTTTGAGTTAATTGTGATATTGCTAAGGGGTCCCCTACCCTAACACCACCCCCAGTGGACCATAGAGGCTGAAGAGACAATCATTGACCTCAAACATGACCTGCCCTCCGCTACTTGACTATCAGCTGACCTTTTTCTTAGATGTTTCTGAAAGTGATAGTATGACTAACACAGTCCTTTTTTCAGAAACAGAAGGGGGTGAGTGAGGGTGGATACAGACTCCTTGGAACAAAATCGACAATCATCCGACTCTGACACATTCCATAGTTTTAACATTTTTCCCGTGGGTAAGAAGTTATAACTAATTTTAATTTGAAAATAACGATTTTACACATCAATAGTAGTTTAGTAGATCAAATTTAGAATATGGAGGAGGTGAGGGTGAACCATGTATAGTCTTTGATTTCACTGATATGATCAATACGGTACAAGGGAAAAGGTACGTACTGACTTGTGTTGACAATCACAGTGGTTGGCCGGAATCAACAACAACCTCAAAAGAGGATGCAATATCAGTAATTAAATGACTTGTGAATGACCTAGTACCCCGACATGGTTTCCCCAAAAAGATTAGGTCAGACAACGGCAACCATTTAAAAAAAATACTCACTTAGCCTTGGTCGAAAAGGCTTTCGGACTAGAACACAGGTTTGGGGTACCATCCTCAGTCCCAAGGCAAGGTTGAAAAGATGGACCAGAACATCAAAAACTAATTGGCTAAAATCTGTGCACAGACCAAATTTATTTGAATTGACATGTTGCAATTAGTGTTAATGATCATTCGAAGGTCCATGAATAAAACTGTTTTACCGCCCTTTGAGTTTTTCACCCTATGAGCTGCATACAGGTCAGCCATTCCAAGGACCAGCAGCCCCCATGGAAGGAGGACTCAGCGTAAAACCAAAATGGTATTTTACACAAAAAAATTGCAGAATTTGTGTGCCAGTTCTTCTGTACAGATTCCCTTCCGGCCGCTGAGAGGGTCAAGATCAAGGTCATCAAACGCAAGTGGACGGAGCCCAGGTGGACTGGTCCCTTCAAGGTCGTGGAACGGACGTTCCACGCCCTTCGACTGGCTGGTGGAGGGGACACCTGGTACCACCTCTCCCTCTGCACTACTGCTAAAGAACCTGACAGATCACCAGGGGATGTCATTGCTGACATCGCCACAACATCTGCCCCTCAGCCCAGGAGACGAGAGGGATTTTCTACCTACATTACTCTTTTCAACTTCTAAGTCTCACACTTATCCTTGTGTGAGACCAATCCAGTATGCTAAATGTTTCTTAGTTTTTCTTGCTTGTTTTCAGCATAACTACATGTGTCGTTACATTAAGTGAAAAGTTTGATGTTTATCCCCGTTTTGTTACCTAAATTACTCTGATATTGATAGACGAAAGGCAGGATGTTACACCCGGTAGTGTTCCCTGATGAACTGGTGCTTGGGCGTGTTCTACTGTCTTTGTGTCTCAGTTCTTCCTTCCTGACGACAGTGACTGACAAGTGTCTAAGAACATACAGCGGACTTTAAATAGACTGGGTCAAAGGGGATAGCAAGACTTATTTTTTGACCTGTGCAGTGTGATTAATTACGGGGGACACAATAGCTATTACCGTGGTAATAACCTCTATATTTGTTACGACTCAACCCTGAACCATTGGTGTCGGATGCAGACAACATACTATGGTAAGTGGTGCCCATCGTCCATTTTATGTTGTTTTGGGGGTTGACCTGACTGATACAGACTCTAAAGGAATTATTAAAATTAATGTGCTTGAGAGGGCGTTAACTACCTCTACACCCTCTGTAGCACCTAAAGTACCACCCCACCTCGGTGGTGTTTCAAAGGCTCTCACATCTGTGCGTGCTAATGACATCACCACCGAAGGCCTGGTAACTTTGACCTTAGGAGCGGGTACAGGTAAACCTGAGGCTCAGGTGGATGCCAAAACCTGGGTGACTGTGTTGCTTGTTCCGCTGGACGTCCCCTTTCCCCACACTTATCCCGCCCCCTTTAAGTTGACTGACATAAATGGCTCGGTTCAGAAGGCCTTAGAAGGCCTCCAAGCCCTGTCTAAGGAACTTACTGAAGTTTCCGGTGTCTCTGACCCCTTTAAAGATTGGCTCTAAACCACCTTTGGCAGGTGGACTGACATAATTAAGTCTGCCTTAGTCTCCTTTAAAGTTTTCTTGGCCATTATAGCCTCATGCGGTTGCTTTATCGCCCATGCACCCGCATCTTTGTTAGAGCTGTCAAAAGTCAACCCCACCCTGTTTCTAGGTTTGCTATGTCTCTGAAGGGGTCTAGCAAAGTGGTGACTTTAAGACTTTCGAGATTTGCTAGTTTCCTTCCCTGACAATGACGACATTGACATAAACTCCCTCCATTTATCTCCCATGTAGCTATGCTTTTATTTTATTGCTAGCTTGCTCAAAAAGGGGCGTGCTTTAGAAGTGTTGAACTAGTGATGAAGATCTTTTTAGAAGATCTTGAAGGGGGAATTGACGGATGCATATATCCACATTTATCCATAATTAAGAGTTACTTCTTTCTATATTTCTATAGTCATATTTTAAATAGCTAATGTTCCATCTTGTACTCTTTTCATTGTTTTGATCGTCTCATGACAAAGTGCTTGCACTGTGGACGGCCTTGAAGTAGGAGGCAGAGAAGAGGAGTCCTCCCTGCTTCCCTTCTCGGGCTGACTTGAGATAACGGACACAATGGGCATCTGTGCAGCCGTGAGGGCGGGGGGAGAGATTGAAGAACAGAATGTTTTCGTGATGTGTGGCAGACCGATCTGGACCGGGCTAGGGAACGCTTGTGCTCTGGGTTGGTCTCAGGTTTGTCCTCTAAACTTGGAGAATAAACCACAAAATACCAACTACTGCCTGTTGATTGAATATAAACATCAGCTTATTGCCATAAAAAGAATCTGGGAGAGACTAGCAATTTGAATTCCCCATTGGAGGAATGCTGGTCGATGCAACATATGTATATATTATTAATGTTGTAAATACAAATCTTTATATATCTAGAAAGGTTGGTCCTAAAGAGGTAGGCATTTTTCTGAGGTCTCAAGTGTCACATGGCGTTGGTGACGAAGCCCAAGATCCAGAGAAGGCAGGATTTGTGCAGGAAAACATGATTTAATGTCCAAAATAAGAAGGTAAAACACAAACCAGGAACTAGGCGACAGGAAACAGGATACCTGGGAACAGGAACTGGTAACTAGGAACAAAAAGACAGCACGCTGCAAACAGCTAAAGGATACAAGTACAGCTTCAACGACGACAAGTAGTAATGAATCACATCGACAATACTCCAGCACAGACTGGATGGCAAGGCAGGTTTAAATAGCAACTGGCTGATTGACACCAGGTGTGGCCAGGTGCAATCAGCCGCAGCTGAGGGAACACAGCGCTCAGGGAGACAAGCAGGAAACAACCAAAATAAAAGCGCTGACAGGAAATAAAGACAAACAGAGGAAAAACTAAAACATAACCAAACTGTCAGGGACAAGCCTGACATCAAGAAGGTGAAAAATACAAGAATGTGTGTGTGTGTGTGTGTGTGTGTGTGTATGTGTGTGTGTGTGTGTGTGTGTGTGTGTGTGTGTGTGTGTGTGTGTGTGTGTGTGTGTGTGTGTGTGTGTGTGTGTGTGTGTGTGTGTGTGTGTGTGTGTGTGTGTGTGTGTGTGTGTGTGTGCGCGTGCCTGTGTCCGTGTGTGTGTGTGCCTTTGTGAGTGTCAGTGAGAGAGAAAGTTTTGTATGTGTGTGTGTGTGTGTGTGTGCGTGCGTGCGTGCGTCCGTGTGCTGAATAACTACGGAAGCATGTGTTTCAAATCTCTAACTCAAATGTTAAAATAGATAATATAGTCAATGTTTCGTGGAACATGATTGCAAGAAGGTGGCAGCACATTTATCACTAAATGTATGTTGTCTATATGGTGTAAGAACATCTTACTTAAAGGCCTACTGAAACCCACTACTACCGACCACGCAGTCTGATAGTTTATACATCAATGATGAAATCTTAACATTGCAACACATGCCAATACGGCCGGGTTAACTTATAAAGTGCAATTTTAAATTTCCCGCGAAACTTCCGGTTGAAAACGTCTATATGTATGATGACGTATGCGCGTGACGTCAATCGTTGAAACAGAAGTATTCGGACACCATTGAATCCAATACAAAAAGCTCTGTTTTCATTGCAAAATTCCACAGTATTCTGGACATCTGTGTTGGTGAATCTTTTGCAATTTGTTTAATAAACAATGGAGACTGCAAAGAAGAAAGCTGTAGGTGGGATCGGTGTATTAGCGGCTGGCTGCAGCAACACAACCAGGAGGACTTTGACTTGGATAGCAGACGCGCTATCCGACGCTAGCCGCCGACCGCATCTATGATCGGGTGAAGTCCTTCGTCGCTTCGTCGATCGCTGGAACGCAGGTGAGCACGGGTGTTGATGAGCAGATGAGGGCTGGCTGGCGTAGGAGGATAGCTAATGTTTTTAGCATAGCTCTGTGAGGTCCCGTAGCTAAGTTAGCTTCAATGACGTCGTTAGCAACAGCATTGTTAAGCTTCGCCAGGCTGGAAAGCATTAACCGTGTAGTTACAGGTCCATGGTTTAATAGTATTGTTGATTTTCTGGCTATCCTTCCAGTCAGGGGTTTATTTATTTTGTTTCTATCTGCAGTTAAGCCCGATGCTATCATGTTAGCTCCGTAGCTAAAGAGATTCGTCGATGTATTGTCGTGGAGATAAAAGTCACTGTGAATGTCCATTTCGCGTTCTCGACTCTCATTTTCAAGAGGATATAGTATCCGAGGTGGTTTAAAATACAAATCCGTGATCCACAAAAAAAAAAGGAGAAAGTGTGGAATCCAATGAGCCAGCTTGTACCTAAGTTATGGTCAGAGCGAAAAAAGATACGTCCTGCACTGCACTCTAATCCTTCACTCTCACGTTCCTCATCCACAAATCTTTCATCCTCGCTCAAATTAATGGGCTCTCGCTGCTGGTGTAAACAATGGGGAAATGTGAGGAGCCTTTCAACCTGTGACGTCACGCTACTTCCGGTACAGGCAAGGCTTTTTTTATCAGCGACCAAAAGTTGCGAACTTTATCGTCGATGTTCTCTACTAAATCCTTTCAGCAAAATTATGGCAATATCGCGAAATGATCAAGTATGACACATAGAATGGATCTGCTATCCCCGTTTAAATAAAAAAATGTCATTACAGTAGGCCTTTAATGACACACACACTCCTAAAGGGCTGTTTGTTCACAGGAAATGACATGTTGGCGAGGAGGAAATGATCTTTCCCCCAGGCCCCCTCATTTAAGATCCTATTGGCATCCAGAGCGCTGCACTCAGCTCTTATTCCTCTCCTTCCGTCACACACACAAGAATCCCTCTTTCCTTCATCTTCTCGGCTCCCAACAGCCACCGCGCGTCTGTCACAGCGGGGGTGCAGCCAATCCATCACGGGTCGACTTGTTTGGAGGCCGCCAACGTGCGCGCCAATGAGCAAATTTGAGAGTTTGTGTATCAAAGTGCAGCTGTGTGTTTGTGATGCGGCAGTAGTGCATCGGTCCATGGGGTAGAAGAACCTTATGATGAAATATCACATTATGTAGTGGAGGCCAGTCTGTGTGGGAGGGTCTCACACACACACACACACACACACACACACACACACACACACACACACACACACACACACACACACACACACTCATTTGTGTAACGCCACATGCCTAATCGAAGTGTTAGCACATTCCGTTAAAGGTCCCCCATCGAGTCATTATGATGTAGCGGGTGGCAACGAGCCAGCCTAACTGATGGCGTGTTGTTTTATTTACACAGCGCCAGTGATGTGGTCTCGATAAAACCTTCTTTGGATTTACGAGGGCCATTCTCACGCTTGTTACCGCAGGAAATATGAATGTCGATCAGCATGTATTAGGGAGGGACACACACATTCCAACTGATAACAACCTCCTAAGGAGCAGCATCCTTTGCAGTAGACATTTGTGTTTTGCATACCTCACTATGATTCATGTTACATTTTAACACTGAACTCGGGCTGATTGTTTAATTGTTTTTATATTTAAATGAGAGCTAGCAGTACTTTGCTTCCTTTTACACTTGCGTGACAGCTTAGAACGTTAAAAGAGGTACAGTATGCATTAGGATTAAAGTTCAAGTTAAAGTACCAATGATTGTCACACACACACACTAGGTGTGGCGAAATTATCCTCTGCATTTGACCCATCCCCTTGTTCATTCACCCCCTGGGAGGTGAGGGGAGCAGTGGGCAGCAGCGGTGGCTGCGCCCGGGAATAATTTTTGGTGATTTAACCCCCAATTCCAACCCTTGATGCTGAGTGCCAAGCAGGGAGGTAATGGGTCCCATTTTTATAGTCTTTGGTATGACCCGGCCGGGGTTTGAACTCACAACCTACCGATCTCAGGGCGGACATTGTATGGCACATTCGATGGGGACAAGTCATTAAATGTAAGATTGCTATTGTTTTTATATTTTACTGATGCTCACAGTGGTTAGCTTCTTTTTACACTTGTTTGACGGTTAGAAATGTACAAGACAGGATGTGTGAAGCGCAATATCCCAAGGCTCGACTGATTCGTTCTTTTGTCTCTCATATTGCTACATCTATTTTCTTCAATTCAAATTTTATGCTTTTTAAGTTATAATTGCTCATAAATTATTGCTTCCCCCCCCCCCCCCCCTCATTTTTGCTCTTAGTTTTTTAAGTCGTTTTCTCTTATTCTTAGAATAAGTCAATAAAAAATGGCGCGCTTTGGACAACCTGTTATATTTCTCTATACAGGGGTCGGCATCCCAAAATGTTGAAAGAGCCATATTGGACCAAAAATTTAAAAAATGTAAAACCTGTCTGGAGCCGCAAAAAATGTAAAGCCTTATAGACGTGTTAAAATGAAGGAAACACATGATTTAAGTGTCTATATTAGCTATATTAGACTACTATCAAAATGACTATGTGTCGCAGGTTGATGCCAATATTCGTTGACAGACATGTAATATTTATTCTACACATTTTTACAACATTGGAAAACATTACTAAAATGGAGGATTTTCAGAGGGTGTGATAACTCCTGGAAATTGTGTGTTCAAGTTGAAGGAAACGGAAACTACAAATAAAATGAGCTCAAATATAATTAAAATACGAGGCATAATGTATATGTATATATTCATTCACCCACTTTGCACTTCTATATTTTTTATATTTTTATATATTTACAGTGTAAATATATACAAATATAAAAAATATAGAAGTGCAAGAAAACAATGTGTAAATTTTACACATTGTTTTCTTCCATGCACACATCGCACTGTATGGAATGGCCTCAATCTCGTTACCCGGCGTAATGACAATAAAGCTGATTCTGATTCTGATAATGATGCAATATGTACATACAGCTAGCATAAATAGCATGTTAGCATTTATTAGCTTGCAGTCATGCAGTGACCAAATATGCCTGATTAGCACTCCACACAAGTCAATAACATCAACAAAGCTCACTTTTGTGGATTCACGCACAGCATAAGACGTTTGATGGACAAATAAAGACAAAGAAGGAGTGGCATAAAATACGTAATTCTGTGGCAGCATCAAGGAATGTTGTAAAAACAAACAAACTAGGACTTCCGAAATTAGGACAAAATGGCGCGCGCCAAATACTCTCATCAGTGAAGCATGTTTAATGTAAACAGTGGGATTTCTAACAATTACGAAGGTTTGTGTCATGTGTGTCCTCCTTCAGAAACCATATTAAAACTTTGTTTTTTTTTCCTCATCCTTTTCCATTTTCATACATATTTGAAAAAGCTCTAGGGAGCTTGTGGCTTGAAAGCCGCGTGTTGCCGACCCCCGCTCTGTACAGTATTTATGCAGAAAGTTGCAGGTTATGCTCTCTGTGGACTCTTTGCATCAGTATGCATCACAACTGTCGTAATGCTGTGTAGAATTCATGACCTGACACATTTGTACGTGTGTATGCCGTTCTCTATTCATTTTTACCTTATTAAAGCCAAAGTGTGGAGAAACTCCTGCTTCAGGTCACTCGGTCAAAACAGCTTAACACCACGACGATGTCACGAAAATGTGTGACGAGAATTCTAATGCAATGTAGCTGACTTTAATGTTTCCACTCCAGTGCACCTCATGCAGTTCTCAATTAATGTCAAATTATGCTTAATTGCTGTAAAAATGATGTATTAAAGCACCTTGAATGCCCATTAAGCCTGGTGCCTTGAAAAACTACACATCATATCTTGGGGTATTTATAAAATTGTTGTATAAAAACAACAATATTCAGCCTATCTTAAACAAAAATTAGAAACAGCTCTGTAAAAGCAACATTTCTATCCAAAAATACACATTTTATGATGAAAAGTTATGATCAACATGCCAAAATGACAAATATTGATACTAAATAGAAAATGTTTTGAAAACAAAAACTCGATCCAAATGTTTAAAATAACCTGTGACATGGTTGCAAGTACAGTGCTACATCACTTTTTAACAAAAAAATTCGCCAAACATTTGCCACCCCAGATCCCACCTCACTCCTACCCACTTCTCTAAAGTGGGCTGGCTCAAGGTGGAGGACAGAGTTAAACAACTTGCACTGAGCCTAGTCTATAAAATCCGCTACACCTCCCTGATACCGAAGTACATGTCAAACTACTTCCTTAACGTAAATGACCGCCATAACCACAACACCAGGGGGTGCTCCACTAACCACGTTAAACCCAGATTCCGAACTAACAAAGGTCTTAACTCATTCTCTTTCTATGCCACATCAATGTGGAATGCGCTCCCAACAGGTATAAAAGAAAGGGCATCTCTATCCTCCTTCAAAACCGCTATAAAAGTTCACCTCCAGGCAGCTACAACCCTAAACTAACACCCTCCCCGGATTGCTAATAATCAAATGTAAACAATCAAATGCAGATTCTTTTTCTTATGCCTTCTGATCTCTCTCTCTCTCTCTCTCTCTCTCTCTCTCTCTCTATGTCCACTACTTGATGTCCATACCCCCCCCCCCCCCCCACCCCACCCCCCCTCCACACTCCTGATTGTAAATAATGTAAATAATTCAATGTGATTATCTTGTGTGATGACTGTATTATGATGATAGTATATATGATAGTATATATCTGTATCATGAATCAATTTAAGTGGACCCCGACTTAAACAAGTTGAAAAACTTATTCGGGTGTTACCATTTAGTGGTCAATTGTACGGAATATGTACTTCACTGTGCAACCTACTAATAAAAGTCTCAATCAATCAATCAATTATCGTACGGCTAAAGATTGCAGGTAACAAACGCGTATAGTGCTGTGAAATAGAGTGACCAAACAAAAAAATCCCACATGTTGGTGCTACTGAGTCTCAGAGCTTTTTTTGTTGAGCACTGCTGCAAAATAAGCCACTCTGGGGCCAAACAGTGGCAGCACTTTGATAAAGAAGATGAGAATCCCTATTGGATTGAAGCAAAAACTTGTTGCTGAGTACGGAGATGGCTCCATTCATTGCCAACTTTACCAACAGGAGTGTTCAATTAAGGTAAAGTGATGTTAAATTCTCTACAAAAAAATTTTTTTCTCTAAAATGTGTTTTCTGGTGGTATTTTTGTGTGTCAGGGATTTTGCGTTTACACTGTTTCTCATGGAAAACATGGTTTTGGATTTCGTACATAGTTTTATCAGATCTGTTAGAACTAGGGTTAAACTGGTACCACAATGTATTTCGATACTTCTTGATACTGTTCGATACTTTTCAAAATAAGTTAGACCACAAAAATTGTCATTATTGGCTTTTTTTTAACAGAAAATCTTATGTCACGTTAAACGTACTATACATTTCAAATTCAATCAAATAACAATTTGGCCATTAAATAAGATAGTAAAGATACTAAACAACGTCTCTATTAGTAGTAAGTAAGCAAAAAGGTTACAAAGGCTCCTAATTAGTCTGGTGACGTATGCAGTAACATATTGTGTCATTTCCCATTCTCTGATTTTGTCAAAATTATGAGGGACGAGCGGTAGAAAATTGATGGATTAATTATTAATTTACTTGTTAATTTACTGTTAATATCACAGTTTTAACATATCAATAATGTCATTACTGAATATGGCTGTTTATCAGGGTATAAAGTCAATTGGGACAAATGTGAAATATTACCACTTAATAAACACTGCAAGAAATCACAAGTTCAGAACTCCAAAATTAAATGGAAAGAGGCAGAAATCATATATCTAGGACTACATATTACACCAAACCTTTATGCAAGTAGAGATCTAAATCTTAAACATTTAAAAAATAAGATAGAATCCAAAATGGAACGCTGGTCACGTCTCCAAATATCACTTTGGGGTCGTGTGAACATAGTAAAAATGAGTATACTGCCAGCAGTTAATTATATACTGAAAATGATGTCTGTCCTAATTAATAAAAGTTGGTTTAAGAAAATACATACAATGATATCACATTTTATATAGTGTGGAAAGAAGGCCAGATGCTCATACTTAAGGTTGTCTTGTACACAAGATAAAGGAGGACTACAATTACCAAACTTATTACATTATTATATCTCCTTCGGTTGTGAACAAGCAAGCCACTTATTTCATTCTTCTGCGGATAAAGATTGGATTAACATAGAAAAAAATATGTTAATGAATTTGGACATTGATGTGGGGAGCTTATATTATATTTTAAAAAATACCTAATGAATTGAGGCAGAGCCCAATAGAAGCCACCTTTAACATTCTAAAACTGTGCCAGAAAATACTAGGAATCAACCCAATGACATCTGTAAATCAACCGCTTTGGTACAATCCTAATATCATAATTAATAAAAATGTGGTTAAATGGACAACAGGTATTACTAAACCTCATCATATTATTAATAAAAACTATTTTAAACCGTTCAATGATTTAGTTGAACAATATAATGTACCCAGAAATCATTTTTTAAATTGTATCTCATTAAAACACGCTGTAAATAAATGCATATCCTCTGAAAGTATGTCTTTAAATAGCCATGAACTGGAAGATGCACTTTTTAATCAAGATACAATTAAGAAATTAATTAAACTATTTTATGGAATAATAAATGAACACCACACTAGAAATGCAAATGATGCATGTGTTCGGAAATGGATGATGGACTTAAACATTTTCGATGAAAGACATATCATGGAATGATATTTGGAAAAATGCCAATAAGCCCTTTAGAAGCATTAAAGATAAACTGACTCAATTTAAGATATTGAATAGATTGTATTTTACATCTTCTCAGCTGTGTAAAATTGGTGTAGTAGATAGCAAGTTATGTATGAAGTGTCGGGCAGCTGAGGGAACTCTTGTTCATTTATTGTGGGAATGTCAGAGAATAAAAGAGTTATGGTTGAAAACAACAAAAGAAGCAATCACATTCCTTAATATAAACATCCCAATGACACTGCAAACTTGTATTCTTGGGGATCTCCATCAATTTAGTAACGTGTCATCAAAGAGTAAAGATGCTTTTCTTTCAATATGCATAATAACAAAAAGGGTAATATTTAAAAAATGGATAGCTGTTGATAGTCCAACTCATACTGACTGGTATACACAAGCTATGGAGATGATATCAGTAGAACAAACTGCATTTAGTTTAGATAATAATGAGTCATATACTGGAATATGGGATCCATTATTTAAATTTGTTTCAACTATTAAATGAACCAAAATATGACTTATTATATCTTTGTGGAAAGTGTTGGACACGGTGTGTTGATGGGCTTGTGGGATGTGATGCGGGTGTGGGCCACTGTGACACTTTGTTCATTTCTAATTTTTTAAATTATTTTTTATTAATGTTTTTAATGATAATATCAATGAGGGTTGTTTTTTTTAATCACTGCTATTTTGAAATTATTACCAATATTGATGCTGCTGTCGATAATGTTCATTTTTGTTTCACTACATTTGTATTGTTCCGTGTCATGTTTGTGTGTCCTCAATTGCTCTCAATTGCTCTGTTTGTTGTTATTCCTAACATTGGTGGGACGGGTTTGGTTTTGGAACTGGGTTGCATTGTTGTGGTGTTGTTGTGTATTGTTTTGTTGATTGATTAATAAAAATTTAAAAAAATAAAAAATTTAAAAAAAATAAAAAAATTTAAAAAAAAACACACAAAAAAAACATGTTGTACTTACAAAACTGTTCAAATATAATAGGCACTAATACTTCTGTTTAGGGATGTCCGTTAATGGCTTTTTGCCAATATCCGATGTTCCGATATTGTCCAACTCTTAATTACCGATACCGATATATACAGTCGTGGAATTAACACATTATTATGCCTAATTTGGACAACCAGGTATGGTGAAGATAAGGTCTTTTTTTTTTTTAAATAATAAAATAAGATAAATAAATTAAAAACATTTTCTTGAATCAAAAAGAAAGTAAAGTAATATAAAAACAGTTACATAGAAACTAGTAATTATTGAAAATGAGTCAAATTAACTGTTAAAGGTTTGTACTATTAGTGGACCAGCAGCACGCACAATCATGTGTGCTTACGGACTGTATCCCTTGCAGACTGTATTGATATATATTGATATATAATGTAGGAACCAGAATATTAATAACAGAAAGAAACAACCTTTTTGTGTGAATGAGTGTGAATGAGTGTAAATGGGGGAGGGAGGTTTTTTGGGTTGGTGCACTAATTGTAAGTGTATCTTGTGTTTTTTATGTTGATTTAATAAAATAAAAAAAAGAAAGAGAAAAACAATACCGATAATTTCCGATATTACATTTTAAAGCATTTATCGGCCGATAATATCGGCAGGCCGATATTATCGGACATCTCTACTTCTGTTGTTTGATACTTTACATACATTTTGGATTATACTACAAATCGGGTATCGAACCAATACCAAGTCACAGGGTCATGCATTGGTCACATTTAAAGTTCTATTGTGTCCAGTGATGTATTTCCTGAGTGTATAAACCAGGGATGCCCGCACTTTTTCTGCAGGCAAGCTACTTTTCAATTGACCAACTCGAAGGGATCTACCTCATTCATATATATAATTTATATTTATTTATTTATGAAATATATGTTTTTGTTAACAAGTTAAATGTGTTTAATGATAATACAAGCATGTTTAACACATATAGATTCCTTTCTTTCATGAAGACAAGAATATAAGTTTGAGTATTACCTGATTCGGATGACTTGCATTGATTGGAATCAGACAGTAGTGATGACCCACCTGTGCAACAAATCCAGTCATGAAATTTCCTCGCTTCTAAATATTCCAAAGTCAACTGTCGGCTTTATTATAAGAAAATGGAACAGTTTGGGAACAACAGCAACTCAGCCACGAATTGGTAGGAGTGTGTAATTTGGAGTAGGAGGAATTATGGTGTGGGGTTGTTTTTCAGGGCTTGGCCCCTTAGTTCCAGTGAAAGGAACTTTGAATGCTCCAGGATACCAAAACATTTTGGACAATTCCATGCTCCCAACCTTGTGGGAACAGTTTGGAGCGGGCCCCTTCCTCTTCCAACATGACTGTGCACCAGTGCACAAAGCAAGGACCATAAAGACATGGATGACAGAGTCTGGTGTGGGTGAACTGAACTGGCCTGCACAGAGTCCTGAATTGAACCCGATAGAACACCTTTGGGATGAATTAGAACAGAGACTGAGAGCCAGGCCTTCTCGACTAACATCAGTGTGTGACCTCACCAATGCGCTTTTGGAAGAATGATAAAAAATTCCTATAAACACACTCCCCAACCTTGTGGACAGCCTTCCCAGAATAGTTGAAGCTGTAATAGCAGCAAAAGGTGGACCGACATCATATTGAACCCTATGGGTTAGGAATGGGATGGCACTTCAAGTTCATATGTGAGTAAAGGCAGGTGGCCAAATACTTTTGGCAATATAGTGTATATGGCAACTGGACTAGTTTGTTACGTGCGATGTTTAGCCATAGGATAGCTGAGATGGTAGACGAATACCGTGTCAAAAATGTTCATGGAACACCAAATAATGTGAAAAGTATGGTGCACAAAACCAGAGGTACCATTGTAATGTGTATGTGAGCTTATTATTGCAACCCGGGTGCTTTGCTGGACATCTTTTAAGCTGCAATACTGTATCATAAACAATTAGAGGAAGCCCAGTGGGGGTACATTGTGGTGGTCTATAAGCATGTGCAGTATTTCTAGTTTTAATGCCTTCCTGCAGCTGTAACAAGTGGCAGTCATGTTTTCAATGCTACAATATGATTGACAGTTGACGGCATGTTGTTGTTATGGGGGAGGGTTTATACTTGTGCTTATTTTTAGCACACATTTTCTATATTGGGGATTCCATATCTGGTTTGTCCTTTTTTTGTTTGTTTTTTAGGCGCACCCACCACTGAACCGCTAAGTGTTATGGATGAGCATCTCCACAGTCCACACATACAGGCATGTGGGTGTGAACCGTGTCATAAAAGCACGTTGAGTGACGAGTAAATTGCTGCATAAATACACCACGTTTTTAGTTTTATCTTCATTTGGGAGACATTGGAACCTTTTTTAAAATGGAGGTACCTTTTATTTAGTTCACACGCACCATTACGCTGTGGTGCTATTGAGCTGCTGCAATTCTCAGAGGCTGTGCACATAGAAAATATATCAGAGATGAAATACAGCTCTACCCACAAGAAAGAAGGCTTACACACACACACACACACACACACACACACACACACACACACACACACACACACACACACACACACACACACACACACACACACACACACACACACACACACCAGGAGGGGGCTTGCAAACAAGCTTCTAGTGATGGAAACCAGACTGAGAGAGAGATGAGGAACCCCAGCAGTGCTCAGAACTGAATCATTTTTCTCTGAGCCACATATATATATTACATCTACCCGTATATACGGTACTGTATGCAATAGTGTGCAATAAAATAAATAGTCAATTTTAGGACAGGTACAGGTGTTAGTGTTGTCATTGAAATGGTTAATATGAGTAGACACCTGCTTTTGATATTTTCTGACAAAGGCTTACAGTAATACTGTGGACGTGTCTTATTCTAACACAATATGTCCTATGGGCTGCTCGCCCTTTTAATGTGCCCTGTAGATATGTTTTGCTTGATGGCAGCCATGTTTTGTCAACAAATGATTAAATGATTTTGGATATAACTATAGTACAGTTGTTGCTACATATAGGCAAAATGTGGACGGTCACGCTGCTATCTTGCCATATTAAGTTAAAGTTAAAGTACCAATGATTGTCACACACACACACTAGGTGTGGCGAAATTATTCTCTGCATTTGACCCATCACCCTTGATCACCCCCTGGGAGGTGAGGGGATCAGTGGGCAGCAGCGGTACCGCGCCCGTGAATCATTTTTGGTGATTTAACCCCCAATTCCAACCCTTGATGCTGAGCATATGGTCAAGGCCTGTACATGGTCTTACTTCTTATCTAAGTTTCCAGGAATAGTCGGCCATCATTTAACTCTGTCAGCCACCTGTGTGTATAAGTGTTGCTCTGTGGCTAACATTCCTGTCTTTTCGTGCTGGAATGATCCGAGCTTGTCTATAAAGTTGTCCACTGGGCTTCAGCTCCTTAAAGGTGTGTGCCAAATTTAAAATCACCCCAATCTGACAGTGGGTGTTCTGTAGAAGCATTGAGATGTGCAAGTAATTTTTCGTAAGTAACAGTGTCACCACGCAGTATACAGTACAGGCCAAAAGTTAGGACACACCTTCTCATTTCAATGCGTTTTCTTTATTTTAATGACTATTTACATTTAGATTGTCACTGAAGGCATCAAAACTATGAATGAACACATGTGGAGTTATGTACTTAACAAAAAAAGGTGAAATAACTGAAAACATGTTTTATAGTCTAGTTTCTTCAAAATAGCCACCCTTTGCTCTGATTACTGCTTTGCACACTCTTGGCATTCTCTCGATGAGCTTCAAGAAATGGCTTTCACTTCACAGGTGTGCTTGAAGCACATCAAGAGAATGCCAAGAGTGTGCAAAGCAGTAATCAGAGCATAGGGTGGCTATTTCGAAGAAACTACAATATAAAACATGTTTTCAGTTATTTCATTTTTTTTTTGTTAAGTACATAACTCCACATGTGTTCATTCATAGTTTTGATACCTTTTGGCCTGTACTGTATGTGCCGGAAAAATAATAACAGGGTGCATGTTTTTAGCAATTCAGGAGTTGAAGAGTAATCTTATTACATATTGTCTATATGAAGTCTGCCCAGCAACAAGTGGCCAATCGAACGTTTGACTGGGTAAAACAATCCTGTTTCAGATAAATCTCTGTAGAATTGTATTTTGTTTGTTAGAGGGGACATATGATGATTACACACTTTCTTGGGGTCTATATTGGTATTGGATATGCTTTGTGTAAATGTTGCTCCACAGTCACATTTATAACTTGCTTTCCGGGTATCAAAATCTATTGTCAATGCTTCACATGTATACAAGACATATAAGGAATCGAAATTGCGTTTCTCACTATCCCATTCGGAGACGAGACTAGACAAAGACAAGACACAAATGGTAAAGTGACACAGCATAAGTATATCTAACCGCTATAGTAACAACAAAACAATGCTGTGATAATAACAACAATAATAATAATAAAAGTGCAGATGGTAGCATAATACTCTTAAAGGTCTTGAAAAATATATGTATGATATGGATGTAAACAATTTGAAGAATTGATGAAGAAGTGGTGTCTGAAAAACTTAGCAGCCAAGGATGTGTGAATATACAAACGTTTGTAATACGTTTTTAGTGCAAAAAAACGGTTGAAACACACCCTTTGTTTGTTTTTTGGGGGGAGTGAGGAATTGTTAGGGGTGATGCAAATTACCAAAATATATATTTTGAAGACGAACGTCACTGCTATTTTCCAAAATCAACTTCATAGCACATCTAACTGGATGTTGTTGTTGTGTCAGTGTTATTGTGTGCAAGCCTCGAAAACAATTAGGGATGTTCCAATCGATCGGCCACCAATCAGAATCAGACCATTTTCACGAAAAAAAGAGTATGTAATAGCCTTTGCTGATGAATGCCTTTTAATGGTGATCTCCTCTGGCTGACACTGTATTTGTTTTTGTCTTCCCGGCTGACAAGCAGTTAATTATTATGTCTCCATACTAGTGTTGTCCCGATACCAATACTTTGGTACCGTTACCGGTACCAAAATTATTTTGATACTTTTTTGGTACTTTTCGGTACTTTTCTAAATAAAGGGACCACAAAAAATTGCATTTCTGGCTTTATTTTAACAAAAAAATCTTAGGGTACATTAAACATATGTTTCTTATTGCAAGTTTGTCCTTAAATAAAATAGTGAACATACAAGACAACTTGTCTTTTAGTAGTAAGTAAGCAAACAAAGGCTCCTAATTTAGCTGCTGACATATGCAGTAACATACTGTGTCATTTTCCATTCTATTATTTTGTCAAAATTTTGAAGAACAAGTGGTAAAAAAATTACTTAATAATCTACTTGTTCATTTACTGTTAACGTCTGCTTACTTTTTCTTTTAACATGTTCTATCTACACTTCTGTTAAAATGTAATAATCACTTATTATACTGTTGTTTTATACTTTACATTAGTTTAGGATGAGACCACAAATTTGGGTATCAATCCGATACCAAGTAGTTACAGGATCATACATTGGTCATATTCAAAAGTACCAGTCCAGCGGACTGGTACTTTTTAGAGGCAGTATAGTACCGAATATGATTCATTAGTATCGCGGTACTATACTAATACCGGTATATCGTACAACCCTACTCCCATACACAGTGTGGAGCGGCTCCCCTAAGCTATTAATAATCACTTCTATTACGGCAGGGGTGTTCACATTTTTTCCGTTGAGGGCCGCACTCTGAAAAATTAAAGCATGTGGGGGCCATTTTGATATTTTTCATTTTCAAACCATAACAAAATATATGAATTTTGTATTTATTTTACCTTTAGGGGTCCCGGGGACCATAAAGGATCTCAGTCATTAAAATGTTAAAAATAACTCAGATTATTATTATTTTTTAATTATTTAACGCTTACAGTAAATCTCTATATCAACTTCAAGTTGATATAAAGTAATACAAATTTTAAAAAAAAGTTTTATGGCTTTTCTGTCAAAAACAACTTAGTTTTTTTATAGTAAAACTGAAATATGCAGTATTTAGTTATTAGAGCCCTAAAAGATCAATAATGCAGGACACCATTGATTTTAATTATTTCATATTTTTGAGTAATCACAGTGAAAAGATAAATAAAAAATCACTAAATATATTTGGGATCCAAAAGGTGCCCCACTCATAAAGTGATACATTTTTATTAGGTTTTTCTTTTACTTTCACCACTTAAGTTACGAGATCAACTTCAGATATATTTGTCGATTTTATGCTGGAACTATTATTTTGTTTGTTTTATGCGCTTTTGTCAAACAAAACTTTGATGTTTTTATATGGCTACTACACAATATATGCAATATTTACCACATAAAACATTTTAAAGTGAAATATTTGAAGTAATTGGACCCCTGAAAATAATTCATTATAACATCGATTTTTTGTCATTATTTTTTTTTTTGAGCAATGGCAAAAAAAGAAAAATGAAGAAAGACAAAAGAAAAAAAAACAGCCTGCATGGCAGCTTTTGTGTCAACATTGCAACTTTTTCTCGTTAGATTTCACCTCATTCCACTTTTTTTAATGTTCTTTTTTATTTTTACAATAGTATTTCCAGAATGTGTGTCGGGCCGGTAAACAATTAGCTGCGGGCCGCAAATGGCCCCCGGGGCCGCACTTTGGACACCCCTGTATTACGGCAAATTAGTGGGTAGAGCAACCGTGCCAGAAACCTGAGGGTTGCAGGTTCGCTCCCCGCCTCTTACCATCCAAAAATCTCTGCTGTTGTGTCCTTGTGCGGGACACTTCACCCTTTGCCCCCAGTGCCGCTCACACCGGTGAATTGAATGATGAATGATAGGTGGTGGTCGGAGGGGCCGTTGGCGCAAATTGCAGCCACGCTTCTGTCAGTCTACCCCATGGCAGCTGTGGCTATGAAAGTAGCTTACCACCACCAGGTGTGAATGAATGATGGGTTGTACATTTAAAGCGACTTTGGGTACTTAGAAAAGCGCTATATAAATCCCAGGTATTATTATTATTATGTCTGAGTAATGTCTGAATTTATTTGAATTTAGCAGCAGTTTAACATCTAATCAGCTTTTATTTTGGTCCATGTTGACAAAATACACCCATGCAAAAGGTTGTGGATAAATAAACACAGAAGTATTTTCTTTTGTAGAGGAGGCGGAGGGGCATGAGACGAGAGGCTACAGTCCCGCATAAAAAGCTTCTGATACTGGAAAGGATGTCAACAAGAAAAGAATGGTCACCCCTAACAATTCCACCCCCTCCCCAATTTGCCCATTCTATTCTATTTGTCTGCCTATTTCCCGACTGATGCCAGCCATCTGCCTGTGGTCGTGAAAGGCGGAGCCTCGTCCATGTGGAATGTGTCGACAAGCTAGAAGGGCAAAAAATGAAAATGAGCCCAGCTTCTCTCTTGTCTCTCTTTCTCCTGATCCTGCTCTCAGCTCAATCTCATCACCTCATCCCTTCATCCATCCCTCCTTCCTTCGCCTCTGTTTCATCCTCCTCCCTCCTTCTCTCTCAGAACCCCCACCCACCCTCGGCTAATCAGTGTGCTCCCTCATTCCGTGGCTCACAGAGACACATTGATCTGGCAGCAGGCACTCGTGCGTCGGCATGTCTGCACACGCACACACACACACACACACACACACACTCACACACACCTCGCTGTCTTCTCACACACACACACACATTGATCTGGCCTGCGGGTCAAGTTCAATAGGAACAGTCCCTCCAACCCCAACCCTTCTCTTGACATTATGACTCCCCCTTTTTTTCAATCCTCCACTATCACAAAACATATACACAGTTGAGAATTGACAAACCACTTCCTGCTTAAACGCCTTCCAGCGTTTCCCAAAAACAAGTCCAATCAGAGTGATGAAAACAACAACAAAATACTGCATGCTTAAAAAACGATTGGTGGTGCATTATTTGTGCATCCCCATGCATGCACAAAATAAAAATCAGAGCAACACACTGGAGACACGTACTGTGATTATTTAAGAAAGGGATTCCCACTTGAGTGGAAATATTCCCCCATTTCTCCGTAATGTTCTGCTCTTTTATGATGCTGGAGTAATTTATCCCTCAGAGGCCAC
Organism: Entelurus aequoreus; assembly: GCF_033978785.1. Classification (NCBI taxonomy): domain Eukaryota; kingdom Metazoa; phylum Chordata; class Actinopteri; order Syngnathiformes; family Syngnathidae; genus Entelurus; species Entelurus aequoreus. The sequence continues at coordinate 37,603,713 of NC_084734.1, forward strand.
CAAACAGACAGACAGGGGAGGTGTTGGGGTTGGTGGGGGCTCACCCCCACTACATTTGCTGCAACACTTTGATTTACCAAAGCAAATTAAATTTTGTTTGCACGCGGGTTGTTTCGTTGATTTCCACCGGAGGCAGAGGCAACGCTAATGGGAGTTAGCGCCGCGTGCTACGGGGCTGTATGCCGCTCGCCGAATTAGCCTCATGCATATATTTAAGGTCGAACCTGCTGCGCAAATTAGCCTGGCGGTACATTGTAGCCTAGCACCTCTCCAGTGGAGCCTTTGAGATCTGAGCTGCAAATTAATTGGTTAAGTTTTGCCTCCGAGAGCCAGTGAGAGTGTTTTTCCCCCTCCTACCCTAAATTATGTTTTACAAATGACTGAAACACATTTGAGATGCATGGAAAAAGGCATGTAAAACCACAGTACTTTCCACTCAAGAAATGTTTGCCTTGGCATGCGCTTCTGACGCTCCTAATGAGAATAAAGGATGAGGACGCAGTGCGACTGTCAAGCTTCTTCTCTTTTTTTGACACTTTATTAGTTAACAATTTCTCAGGCGCTTTGGTGTAAACCTCTTTCTATCCCCTCCTGCTCCGGCCCGGCTGCACCAAATGATAATATAAATACATTTAATAAAGTCAAATACAAATAAGGCAACAAGAGAAGTATCCTACACTTCTCTTTTGTAAAGTAATCAACTACATCAACTATATGATTTGCCTGAGAAGCTGGACAGGACAAAACAAAACAAAACAAAAAAAAAGTAAACCTCAACAAACTGGGAGAGGGTAATAGATTTCTCCCACTGAAACAAGTCGTACAATAGGGTATTTATTGAAAGTGTGCTGTCCACAATCTAGCCTTATTGCTGGAATTTAGACAGTTTCAAAGTGCTTTTAGTAAGCCCTATGAGGATCATGTTGTTTTGTGTGTCTGTAGCTTTAATGCAAATTGGCTAAGTTTGTCCACAACAGTGTGTGTCTCCAAGAAACTTCTCCAGAAGTTTTTTTTTAACTTTATCCAGTTTTTACAGTGGTAGGCCGTCAGGGCCAGCTAGGCCTAACATAAATCATGGTCATTATTAATAAAAGTTAATTTTATTTTTTAATTGTCTTTCCATAAATATAAACAAATATTCATCATATTCTCTTCATGTCATATTAGGCTCCAGTGTCGCATTTTTAAGTTAGAGCTTTTATCCAATCAGAATTCAGCTAGCTTGTTACCAGCGCTGTATGAATTCTGCCGGAGGCCTTCTGAACCAACGTTAGTGGTGGCTGTGCAGTGTAACGAACAAGGACATTCAGTTAACAGACGGTTGCGATAGCCGATCAGATCACAAGTTGTTGACAGTAGCCTTACGTTGAACGTGACAGTGATTGGATACTCTCTTGTCACTCCCAAGTATCCAATCACAAGTTGTGATTGACGAAAGCAGAAAGTGGCATACCCGGCCAGCGGAGAAATCAGAGGTACTCACTTTTTTAACCAACGAAGAGGCAGAGCAAAACGTTGATTAGGTGGCAGGTATATATTTGCAAAGGCATTTTCAAGAAGGATATTTAAAGAGAGACTAGATCTTGAGAGACTAGGTCGACCAACCCCGGAAACGAGTTAAGCTGTCCTGGTGGTGAAATGGTTTGCCTGCCACTTCCACTCAAATCAACCAACTACGAGCGGTACCAATGGCTTTACAAATTGTGAGTTGAAATATATTTTTTCACATTCAATATGTTTTTTACAATTATTTTAGTTGTGACAGTACCACGTCCGATGCGGGTTTATTGATTTTTAAATGCGCCAAAAAATAGCCCGTTTTGTACACTAGTGACAAATTGAGGTGATTCGATACCCAGTAGTGCGTAAGTGTGTTTCTGTATATATATTTTTCAAGCCGTGGTCTTGTGGCAACATAAATTATGGTATTTTGAGAGGTATTTATTGAAGTCAGACTAAGTAGGACATCACTGAAGGCCTAGGTGGGAAACGCACAGCCCGCCACTGAGTTCTTACATATACTGTACACTGTAACTCTGCACTTGTCCAACATAATAAGACACCATGTATCTCATACGACAAAATAACATTAACAAATGGGACAGAAGGACACAAACAGTAGCAACACTACCATCGCTATGTAAGCTACATGCTAACCTTACAAACACAATTTAACAGCAAACATCATGCCTGATCAGTCTATTCGCCAAAGAAAAACAACACAGCTCCCATGTCGGAAGCTGACTTAATGGGCAATTGGTACAGCTTCAGCCTATGGTTTAAGATGTGTAGCGAAGCCGTGATAAATTTGACAGCATTTTTTTATTTAGTTTTAGTTATAATCTTTTGACAAAAATGTATTTTAGTTTCAGTCATATTTTAGTAATCTAATTTGATTTAGTTTTGGTCAACTAAATTCCTCAACATTTTAGTCGACTAAAACTACAGTAAGGTTTGTTAACTAAAACATAACGTATAAAGGATAACGCATCTCTGAAGTTGTCTTGAAACCACTTTTATTAAGGGTATTGCAAAGACTTAGACTTAGACAAACTTTATTGATCCACAAGGGAAATTGTTCCACACAGTAGCTCAGTTACAAAAGATGGAAAGGGTAAGGATGGCAAGGATAATGCAGGTATAAAGCAGACAAAAAAGGTACCATAGTAGCAATATAAAATATAACATATACAGTATGTTATATTTACATATTATATATACAGTATATAATATATACTGATCTATTATATTATTATATTGTATATATATATATATACATATATATATTTATATATATATATATATATATATATATATATATATATATATATATATATATATATATATATATATATATATTGTTATATATATATATATATATATATATATATATATATATATATATATATATTGTTATATATATATTATATAATTAAAGCATCTCAATAACTAAAGTCACAACAAGGCCTGCACCCCATGAATATATCAATAAGTACATTTCATACTAACCTTGCTGTGTGATATTATTTTAGCTGAAATCGAGCATTTATTTCAAATGTTGAATATTATATGACTAAAATGGTTGTATGAAGAAACAAGATAGTTTTATTCTAGATTATGTACAGTATATCACAATTGGCCTTTTGGCCACTGTCCCCCTTTAAATTCAGCATCAAGATTATGTCTCCCAGCAGGCCCTGGGAACGCCTCAGGATCCCCCAGGAAGAGCTGAACGAAGTAGCTGGGGAGAGGGAAGTCTGGGCTTCCCTGCTTAGGCTGCTGCCCCCGCAACGCGACTGTGGATATGTGGAAGATAATGGATAAATGGATGGATCTCACATCTCTGTCTTTCTTTGTGTGACAAATCCTGTCTTTTGGGTTGTCAAATTGTGCAATTAATAGCTGAACAGTGTGCCGAGGACATCATGTGCACTTTGCAGGTATCTTTCTTATTGAATTGGCGAACAAGCTCCCCGACAACCTCAACAACAAAGGTTGCAGTAGAGCAGGGGTCCCCAAACTACGGCCCGCCAGCGTCCAAAATCCGGCCCGCGGGAAGTCCAAAGTTAAAAAAAAAAATGTTTTTTTTATATTTTAAGTTTTGTTTTTTTTAATACATTTTTTTTTTAATCCGTCCTTTTTAATAGCATCTCATTATATTGTCTAAAAATGCATTTTCCCATCGATAACGTGACATCACGCTCAGAATCAGAATCAGAAGTACTTTATTAATCCCCGAGGGGAAATTAACATTTTCAGCACAATCCCATTCAAGAGCAGACAAACATTACAGGGAGACAGAACAGGATCGCTGACGGGTCTGCCAACTTACGGCGCCCCTTACAAACAAGGTGGGAAACAGGTAAACGCTGGGGTTTTTTAAAAAAAAAAAAAGAAAAACAAATATTCAGTCTATGCCTGGGCCCCTGGAGATGGGGTCCAGACTTTGACACATAGGATTTAAACCCTATTTTATACTTTCTTCAAATGACGCCACTCTTCAGATCTACAAGCTTGTTGCAATGCGTTGTGTCTGGGAGAGTGATCAATAAACAGTCTTAAATCTTAAACAAATTACCCAGTACCTTTTTAAAAGCAAGTAAGCAACCCACTGTGTAGTTATCATTGGTTTATTCACGGCAACAGAATTTTAAGTTATTAAAGTGCTTTGCTACTTTGTTCATATTATCAGTTTTTATCTTTCCGTCTAAAAAGTGTTGAGGATAATCCTTCTTAGCATCGTTTTTAATGATACTCTTTAAGATGCCCCATTTTGCGCTTGTTATTTTTGTTCTTATACAATAATAGATTATGATATTATTTTTTACATGTTCATAATATTGTAGGTAGCTTGTTCTTGTATGTTTTGTACTTGTTCTCTGTCTCTATAGATTTTTGTATAATAAATGTTCTGTGTGATGCATTCTTCTTGTTACATGCCTTTTTCACTCCTTTTGTCATCCATGGTTGATGGGGTTTTTTTGTGATTCTTTCTCAGTAATTTCCATGGACAATTTTTGTCATACAGCATTATGAAAGTTTACAAACATTTACCATATGCATAATCAACATCATTCTGACTGTACACATTGTCCCAACTTTGATCTCTCAGATCATTCTTAAAGGCAGTCAAACTTCCTCTGTGCATGGTCTCAATATATTTTTGTTGTCCATGTTTCTCTTCTTGTAGTTCCCATCATATTTTGGGAAAACTGGCAGATAATCATTAATATCAGATATAAGCAGACCACTTGTAGAATTATTTTCAAAGTCATCAGTGAAGATATTATCAATGAGTGTGCAACAATGTCCTGTAGTTGTTCTTGGTTTTGTGATTTTATGATAAATTGTGATAAATGATAAATGGGTTATACTTGTATAGCGCTTTTCTACCTTCAAGGTACTCAAAGCGCTTTGACACTATTTCCACATTTACCCATTCACACACACATTCACACACTGATGGCGGGAGCTGCCATGCAAGGCACTAACCAGCAGCCATCAGAGGCAAAGGGTGAAGTGTCTTGCCCAAGGACACAACGGACGTGACTAGGAAGGTAGAATGTGGGAATTGAACCCCAGTAACCAGCAACACTCCGATTGCTGGCACAGCCACTCTACCAACTTCGCCACGCCGTCCCATGCTATACATGGTATCTATAAAGTCATCAATAATCTTTTGCTTGTTAGTGTTCAAAAGGTCAATGTTGAAGTCGCCACATAAGAAAAATACTTTTTGATTGATTTCAGTGAAGGTTATTTTAATATAATCCGTAAATGTTAAAATACAAGAATTTTCTGATTAATACATTCTTGTTTTTTTCATTACATAATTCAACAGTTATAGATTCCAATATATAAGCTATAGCAAATGACATGTCTTTTATCACTTTGTATTGCAAGTCCTTCATCTAATAAACAGCTACTCCTCCTCCCTTCTTATTTGTTCTGCTTATGTAATTTAGCTCATATCCTTCTATGCTTATTGTTTTATTGTATAGTAGTCTGTTTATTACTTCAATTCTTATTTTTTATCTTTATTACTACATGTGTGATTAATCTTTATTCCATATTTGTGTCCCCTACCGCACCTTAAATTGGAGTCCTTAATCTCGTTGTATGCACATATAATGACAATAAAGTCCATTCTATTCTATTCTATTCTAGATCAAAATCTATTCCTTTTTTTTCATCAATCCATGTTTCAGAGATAGCAATTACTTTAAAGGGTTTGTTGAATTGTTCTGGAAAATACTTCAAATTGGTATAATTTGCATACAGGCTTCTGCAGTTGTAATAAATGATTGACACTTTGTTGTCGGATATGATTGATATTCGTCCTTGTCAACATTTTCTTCTTATTATTGTTCGTTGACTAAATTGTTAAATAATTTCATCATTGTTTTAGTCAACGCACGTTTGTTTTGATTCGTTATCATCCTAATTCAGTCATGGCAAAATAGGTCGTTAACGACAACGGCAACAACGATTTTTTGTCAACAAAATGACCAGTGTAGCAAAGCTTGGGGAACGTTCCCAAGCTGCATCTTCTGGCTTTCCTTATTGTTGTTTGTCCGCTCTGGTTTATAGTCCACAACCTGCATTTTGCTACTGTGCTCCATGTTCTCACTTGCCCACAACCTCCTTCTGGATAAAATTGGTGCAGAGAAATAGGTGGAGACCCTTGTTCTCCTCCTTTTCTCTGTGGCTCTGGACGAAGGCAGACACATGTCCCCTCCGTGTCTTATCTGTCCTCATATGCTTCTTTTGTCCTTGACTTGCCCTGTTTTAACTTTCTAAGAGCCTCTTTATTTGCACTGTTCTCTGAAGTCTACAACATGGTGTGGAGAGGCAGGGCCGGCAGTCCGACAGCGAGGCAGGGCACACCGGAGCCCGCTCCAAGATGGCGGCGAGGAGGCGTGGACGGCGAGCGAGCAGCGAGGCGGGGCGCGCCGAGTTCGACGCCCCAAACAAGATCAGGTGTGTGGATCGTGCACCTGGGCACAATTGAGTAATCCCCTCTCAGTGTGTAAAAGGGCAGCAGCAAAGAACGACGGGGCAGAAGGAGGAGAGAAACCAGCAAGTGCGGAGCGAGAGCGACGGAGAACGAGAGCGAAAGGCAGACGACACCGTGACGCTGAAAAGTGAACGGCAGAGCAAGCAGGTGGAGGCGTAGCTGAAAAGCGACCCGACCGACGACGAAGATTGATTGAAAGAATAAAGAAGTCTAAACCTGCCCGCAGCTATGTCCTTCCTTGATGGTCTTTGGAACCCACACGATGACTTGAGACCGTCACAAATGGAATTTATAAACCGATCTCTCAACTCAATTGACAAGATCTTATTGACGAGAAGCACAGGTTCGGGGGAACCTGCCTGTCCTGACGAGACATTTGCTGCTGGATAAATGAGGGTCTCTTGGGAGAAGTGGCGGGTCGTGTGCCTAGCAGTTCTTTCCATTGAAGACATTGAAGGTATCCATTTGGAACTGTGATAACAGGGTGTCTTGTGATTGGATTGAGCATTGCTCTGGTCTATTGATAAATTCGGAAGCAGATGGCAGCCAATTAAGGGGTCAAAAGGCTGCCCGTCGCGTTGGATGGGTTGGGCAGAGCTGTGAGCACCCAGACTTTTGTGATCTCGGAATAGAATCACAAATTGGCTAACCTCTTGTAGAAGCTCTCCGCTCTGCAAGGATAAAATAAATAAATTTGAGAGCCAGAATGGACAATTAGAGCTGAAAAATGTGCAATGTGTTTGCTCGCACTAACCAAAAACATCCCTATCTACAATTCGACTCCCTTTGCAAACGGCCTTGGTAAGGCTGTGCTGTGAACAGCCCAGCGAGACCAGTGCAGTGAAAGATGCCCTGGAACTCTCTTCCCTCTTCTCAAAGAACACCTGGGATCTTGACTCTGTTTTGTGATCGCCGAGCACAGAGACCTCCAGGCCTATAGACATAACACGCACCCGTGGACTACTACAAAGATACACACACATACCCCCCAGCCCACGCCTTTGCCGCTTGACCCCTCGTGGTATGACAGCTTACGGAGCAGCGCCCTGATGGCAGCAGCTTCGGACCAGTCGATCACGCTCGCCAACTTGTCTGCTTTAACGCTTTTTTAAAGTGGCCAAGCCAGCATTGACACGACAATTAGTTTGTTTTTGCTGATTACCTAAAATTCACCCCCGCCCGCCCCACATAGATAACATATATCCTTCAAAGACCTTACATGGACAAAATACAAGTAGTCAGTTTGCAGTGATAACGTTCCACAAGATGTTGGATTGTTTTTGGTCATTTGGGAGGTCACCGTTGAGTCTCCATTTTTGTTCAAACCAGCTGTGTTTGATGGGCTTCTACCGCACCAAACTCACCCAAGCATGCATTTATGGACTTTGCTGTGTGCACTGGGGAACAGAAAAGGGCCTTTTCCACAAAAAACTATTCCTACAGTATTGCAAGCAGACAATTGTCCACAATGCCTTGCGAAATGAAGATTTTAAGGAGGCCGACCCCTAATTGATTCATTGATTGATTAAGAGCAGCGTTCCTACAGTTCGGTCCATAACGGTGTATGTCACAGCAGGAAACCCAATCAGCGCGCGTTCGTATCGACTGCGCCGGCGTAGCGAGTTTTCGTGTGTCCATTCGCATGGCAGCATGCAGATTTATCTGCAGTGGAGGCCACAGTGCAGACTTGTGTATGGACATGTATGGAGATTTACTCCTGTTTTAACCCCGGGGTTAGCCATCAGTATTGATCGGAACAGACTTAGCCTGATTTTAATCCCCGCTCAGCCCGGGACTATCGATCGGGGGCGCTGTGCTTTCAAGTAGGTAAGTCGTTAAGACTTATCCGCACCGCCTCCTTCTCCCCCATCTTGGAAAGGAAAGAGACTTTTCCGAAGCAGACGACCCCCACTCCCTGCCACCCATGTTACACTCATGACAAGCTGCAAGCTGCTTGTAAAATATGGCTGCACTCACACTTTTCTTGTGTGTAAGTGTGTGTGCGTGCGTGTGTGTGCGTGTGACCATGGTGTGTGTGTGTGTAGGATGTTATAAAGCCAGAGATGAGATGGACCCAGTGTCAGGCTAAAAACACCTGCTAGTGACTTACGAGCCCTCATCCAGAGCTGAGGGAGCATCCCTTTATGCCTTTATGGGACCTCTGAAGACACTTACAGGATACGACATGGGACGTCTTATAGGAGCCCTGGTGCTGCTGGACCGCAGCAGGGAATTTATGGTTGCACCGAAACGGTTGCCACCCCTTGATTGGTGCCACACAATAACACAGGAGATGGAGGATGCATTTGTGTGTTAGTGCTTTTCCTCCATTCGCCCTCTCAGAGGCCGATAAAGGCAAAAAGAGGAACTAAATAGCTGAACAAGGTTCTTCTTCACTGTAGTCCAGCTCTAGCCAGAGTTCCATTTTGTCTGAGTTTTGTGTTCAAAGATTGGGCAAGTGAGTATTTTGAGTTTGGTCATGGTTTTGCATAGGTCACAACTCCAAACTGTGTAAATGTATGTACTAAGGTTGTCTCGATAATAATATTTTGGTACCGGTACTGGTACCAAAATGTATTTCGATACTTTTCGATACTTTTCTAAATAAAGGGGACCACAAAAAAAAGGCATTATTGGCTTTATTTTTACAAAAAATCTACATTAAACATATGTTTCTTATTGCAATCAAAGAACAATTTTGTCCTTAAATAAAATAGTGAACATACTAGACAACTTTTATTTTATTAGTAAGTAAACAAACAAAAGCTCCTAATTAGTCTGCTGATGTATGCAGGAACATGTATCATTCTATTATTTTGTCAATATTATAAAGGACAAGCTGTAAAAATGTATTATTAATCCACTTGTTCATTTACTGTTAATATCTGCTTATTTTCCGTTTCAACATGTTCTATCTACACTTCTGTTAAAATGTAATAACCACTTATTCTTCTTTTGTTTGATACTTTACATTAGTTATGGATGATACCACAAATTTAGGTATCGATCCGATACCAAGTAGTGACAGGATCATACATTGGTCATAATATAAGTCCTCATGTGTCCGGGGACGTATTTCCTGAGTTTATGAATATCATATGATTTTTTTTTTTTTAAAGGAATAAAGATTTTGTGACGATAAAAAATATCGATGTAATCACAGTAGTATCGACTAGATATACTCTTGTACTTGGTATCATTACAGTGGATGTCAGGTGTAGATCCACCCATGGCATTTGTTTACATTGTGACGCCGGTGAGCTATCGTATCCTCCTCTGCTCGTAAAACCAGCAATGTTACGACGTGACGACGCACGATTATGCCCGTTAAAAAAATAAATATGGTGAATCGGTACTTTTCAAACAAGGTACAGTACAGTTTTTGATTCATTAGTACGGGGATACTATACTAGTAACGATATATCATACAACCCTACTCGATACCCATATTTTGGTACCGGTATTGGTACCAAAATGTATTTTTGATACTTTTCGATACACAAAAAACAAACAAAAAATTCTAAATAAAGGTGACCACAAAAAAATGCATTATTGGCTTTATTTTAACAAACAATCTTATGTTTATTATTGCTATCAAAGAACAATTTTGGCCTAGATAAAATAGTGAACATACGAGACAACTTGTCTTTTAGTAGGGAGTAAGCATTCTAAGGCTCCTAATTTGGGTGCTTACATATGTAGTTACATATTGTGTCATTTGTCATTCTATTATTTTGTCTACATTATGAGGGACAAGTGGTAGAAAATGCATTAATAATCTACTTGTTCATTTACTGTTAATATCTGCTTACTTTCTCTTTCAACATGTTCTATCTACACTTCTGTTAAAATTTAATAATCACTTATTCTTCTGTTGTTTGGATACTTTACATTAGTTTCGTATGATACCACAAATTTGGGTATCGATTCGATACCAAGTAGTTACAGGATCATACATTGGTCATATTCAAAGTCCGCATGTGTCCAGGAACGTATTTCCTGAGTTTATATACATAATATACATGTTTTTAAAAGAGAAAAAACATTTTGTGACGATAAAAAATATTGATGTAATCATTGTAGCATCGACTAGATACACTCTTGTACTTGGTATCATTACTGTGGATGTCAGGTGTAGATCCACCCATGGCATTTGTTTACATTGAGTAGTGCTTGCTTGCTGTTAAAGGTTAGCTTTTGTATCCTCCTACGGTGTGTAGTGAAGCATGTTTAGCTATTCCTCGTCCTGCAGGAATGATACTTGTAAGAAACTTACTTTATTTGTCGCCATGGAGGCGAGGATTAGTGATTAAGAAGCAGCTAAAACACTGCCGACTGTGGATGGACATTAGCCGCTAGCTAGCTAGCCATGTTTTAAAGCACCTCTTGCTGAGCAGCAATTTAGTGTTTATAACTTCACCTTTATCGTTAGTTTTTAAGCCAAAATGTGTCCATTCTCCCTTTTCTGTCTACACACTGTGTCTGCTTGTAAGTACTCCGTGATTGTGCACTGCCGAACATGCTCCTTTGCTCGTAAAACCACCAATGTGACGACGTGACTGCGGTGCACCGACATGCCCGTTTAAAAAAAAAAAGTGTACCGGTATTTTTCAAATAGAGTATAGTACCATTTTTGATTCTTTGGTACCGCGGTACTTTACAAATACCGGTATACCGTACAACCATAGTATGTACTTTTTGTTTTTAAGCATATGATGTATACACTCTTTATTTACAGGGGTCTCAGTAGGACCCCAAAATAGCCTAAAATTCCTAATAATGTGAAAACGGATTAACTCCTCCTGTTTAAGGTCCCCTATTATGCAAGAATTACTTTTAAAGGATGTCCTAACAGTAATATGTATCCCTAGAGCCTGTTTATGCAGCACCAAATGTGACATATATATAAAATATAGCCACGTGGCGTGTGTGCTAACAGCATGTTGATACTACGACAAAGCGTTGTATTTTAAAAATAAACATATAACATCTCAAAAAAAAAAACAGTCATAGTAGAAATATACAGAAAAATAAATGTGTGAGCTTAATTTTGGCTTGGGTAGAATCTAAATGCAGAATTTTAAATAATCCACAGTTTTTTAAGAGGGGTTAATGTGTTAGGGTTAGGGCTGCAGTTATAATTTTTATTCGGTAATCAAATAACCTACCGAATAGTTTGTTTGATTAATCGAGTAATCGAATAGAAAATAGCCTCAATGCATATTTTAGGGAAAATACCAAAAATAAACAAATATTTTTTGGCTTGTCATAACCTTAAATTTTTTTAAATAAATGTACATCATCAACATTTAAAATCCTCTTTTCACATGAATATATTGTTGAAAATTGAAAAAAACAAAACTTTCTGTTCTATGTTCTGTGCGGAGACTATGTCCACGTAAAGTTCCGGGCACTCCATTCAGTCCAGCGTTTAGATATACTTATTAAACGATTAATTAAACAAAGCAACAGAATATACATTTAAGCTTTTTTTTCTAAATGATTTAATTGATTAATTGTTGTAGCGCTAGTTAAAATAACAGGACTGAGTGAACATCCAGGGACAGGGAATTTTAACTAAATTTTTCGTAGGTTTTTTTTTGTTTGTTTGTTTGTTTTTGATAAATTAACTGAAGGTCTAATTGGGATAAGGTATAACAAATGCTATTTTTCCAGTGTTCAAAGAAGTTTGATTTAATCTTTTATACGTACTGCGTATCAATGAAAAGTTAGGGCCGAAATCATGGTCCCACTACGGAAAACTATTGCATCGAATAGAGAATGTCTCATTTTCACCCCTGGTGGTGAAATCTATCAACATTAGGGTGGACCCAAAAAGGAGGTTTTAAAACTGCTTCCCCTTTGGTCAACTAATGAAATAACAAGTGTGTGTAAAAATGTTAAGTTCTCCCCCTCTGGTGGACTTATGAAATAACAAGTGTGTGTAAAAATGTAAAGTTCTCCCCCTCTGGCCAACATGTGTAATAAGAAGTGTGTTTAAGAAATGTAAATGTGCCTATATATATATATATATATATATATATATATATATATATATATATATATATATATATATATATATATATATATATATATACAGTATATACATATACTGTATTTTTTTTTTTTAATTAATTTTGGCCAAAGGATATATATATATATATATATATATATATATATATATATATATATATATATATATATATATATATATATATATATATATATATATATATATATATATATATACTGTATATATATATTTTTTAAATTAATTTTGGCCAAAGGAGGCACATTTAAATTCCTTAAACACACTTCTTATTAATTAAAACATATATATATATATATATATATATATATATATATATATATATATATATATATATATATATATATATATATATATATATATATATATATATATATATATATATATATATATATATATATATATACATATATACATATATATGTTGTTTTTTTTTAAATTAATTTTGGCCAAAGGAGGTTATATATATATATACATGTATATATATATATATAGAGAGAGAGAGACATACTGTAATAACTTGAAGTAAATAAAAAATAAAAAATAAAAAATGCAACTAAAAGCAGTCTTTTTCTCACAATGTGTCAACTTTTTTCTTATAAAATTGGAAACAATTTGTCATACTCTTTCTGTTTTTGTAATATTGCAATATTTTCTCGTAAAGTTATGACTTTTTCATGTAAAATTGTTACTTTTCAATGCAAAATGGTGAGATTTGTCATATAAAATTCTGACTTTTATCACAATATTGTAAAAAATTTTTGTTGTTCTTGTAATATAATGACATTTTTTGAGTACATTTATGACTTTTGTCATAATTTTGCCAAATTTCGATTATTAGTATAATATTGTTTTCTTATAAAATTGCGACTTTTGTTGAGTAAAATTACGAATATTTTCATTAAAATTGCCAACATTTTAAGCCCTTTCTTGTAAAATTGTGACTCTTTTTGAGTAAAATTCCAACTTTTAGCATAATAATGCGCAAATGTTCAGTTTTTCTTGTAAAATTTTGACTTGCGTTGAGTAAAATTACGACTTTTATTATAATACTGCCAAAATTCTTAGTTTTTCTTGTGAAAGTGTGACCTTTTTCTTGTGAAACAATCTATATATATCTAGAAAGGGTGGTCCTAAAGAGGTAGGCCTTTTTCAAGAATGTAACAAATACATGAATGTACTTGTATGTGTGTGTGTGTGTGTGTGTGTGTGTGTGTGTGTGTGTGTGTGTGTGTGTGTGTGTGTGTGTGTGTGTGTGTGTGTGTGTGTGTGTGTTGGAGGGGGGCACAGATGGAGCCAAACGTTGGTCGGTTGGGGCCAGAGTGAATGTGTGGATTGGGATTAGGGGGGCGGGGGGGTTGGCTGCGTGCAGAGGAAAGGCTCTCGAATGTGTTTTCTATTCAATCTTAAATCTTCTAAGACCTCCTCATTGCTTGTCGGTGCGGCACACTGAGATCTGATCTAATGCCGAGTGCCACATGAGGGTGGGTGTGCGTGTACTTGTGTGAGCTGTGACTCTTTGAGACTCTTTGAAGAAGTGTGTGCGTGTGTGTGTGTGTGTGTGTGTGTGTGTGTGTGTGTGTGTGTGTGTGTGTGTGTGTGTGTGTGTGTGTGTGTGTGTGTGTGTGTGTGTGTGTGTGTGTGTGTGTGTGTGTGTGTGTGTGTGTGTGTGCGTGTGTGTGTGTGTGCGCACTCTCCTCCATCCCTGAAGAGTTGTTTGGGGTATTCTGCACAGGTTTCCCTTCAGAGAGGGGGTAGGCGAAAGGGGTGTGAGGTGAGCTCTCTGGGTTTAGCATTCAGATGTAATTAGCCGCCACAATGGCCTGGTTAAAGCTGGAATCCTCCGAGCTCCACTCTCTCTTTGATTGTGTGGGCCAGCTGTGGAGGAATGGCCATTATCTCCATGTGTTTGGCAGCATAATGGAATCCCCCCGTACCCCCCCAGCACCTCACCCTCTTTGCTCCAGTTAGCCCAGCGTTTGGGTTCCCACAGGGGAGGGACACGGGCCGGTCAAACAAAGTGAAAGACCCCCAAATAGTTATTTCTTACTTAGTATAGAAGGATGAAGATTTTATCAAAATATCTGGCTAGAGTAAAAAAAAGTATTTTTATTGGTGTGTTTTCTTGTGTTCTGGGTGTTCAATCATGAACGCCTGATAAATAGTTTGGGGACACTTATAGGTAGGAAAATTTAATCATTGACGCCATTTAATTAGTATTGATTCTCCATCGTTAAGACACTCTTGGATGCAGAACCAGAAACTGGGCAAGCTGAGACTCAATAAAAATATATATTTATTAGGGCAATCAAACGATTAAAATATGTAATCACCATTAATCGCGTTGGTAATTAATCGCGATATCCCAGATAGATATAATTAATAGGTGTACCATAGACAGACATTTTTGAACTGTTTAATACCACGACTTGACAATTACTTTTGCTTTGAACATTATCCTTTTTTAAAAGGCTCAACACAAAAAGGATATAAATACACTTTTAATTTAAGTTAATTTGTAACTTTTTTTTAAAATCCTGCAAGTGTGTTGGTGTCTTGCCAGATTTTGCAGGAATACAACATTTGTATTCCTGCTGTGCCAGCACTTGCTTTCAGAGGAGGAGCTATTATCAACCAATTTCCCACATTAATAACATAAAATGTGCATCGTTGCGAGAATGCTTTGATTGTCAAATATGTTTGGTTATGTAAAATGTGATATTTCTACCTGAATAAATGCTTCTGATATTCTGTACATTGTATGTTGTACTAGTTAATGCTATTTCTTTTGCTGCATGACAATGTCTTAACCTTCTCTATTTATTGATCAAATGTAATATTCAGCCTGCTAAAAATTGTGTAATTGAGGAGTATCAACCACAACATGTTACAAAAGAGTGTACACATTATTACAATTTGCATAAAATGTTCCCCTTTACAATGTATTCCACAACTGATATACTAACATGTATTTAGGTAGAAATATCACAGATAGCATTACAAAACATATTTGAATATTAAATCATGATCATAATGTAAGACATTTTTCATTTTGTTACTGTAGTGAAGGTACTGTTATTGTGAAACCAGAAATGTGTGATTAGTTTGAGAAAAGGTGTCTTGACTTGATTTTGCCGACATGGCAAGAATAAATAATTAGAAAGACTTCCTTCCTCTGTCTTTCCTTCCTGCCGAGCTTTTACTCCATCTTACTAAACCAGTTAAGGTAATATTTGATGTTATGGATGCAGTAAACTGCATCTAAACGCGGAAGTGAAGCTCCTCCTCTTTGCAAGCTACAAAGCACTCCAGTCCAGCGCGCTTTTGCTCCAATGATGTCGTCTCGCGGCGATCGAAGATAAAATAGTCTTGTCTTGTCGGGAGAACGACTTGCCTTGGGTTGTCCTCTTT
This sequence comes from Entelurus aequoreus, assembly GCF_033978785.1. Taxonomy (NCBI): domain Eukaryota; kingdom Metazoa; phylum Chordata; class Actinopteri; order Syngnathiformes; family Syngnathidae; genus Entelurus; species Entelurus aequoreus. The sequence goes on from NC_084734.1 coordinate 37,619,690, forward strand.
TCTTTGTCCATTTCTGCCCGCTATTTTCCCTCTTGCGGCTCAACATTAACTGAACGCCATTACGGAATGGACCGAGGGTCACATAGGAGTCAGGACGCATGCGCATTTTTCGAGCGTGAAAAAAAGTGTTGAGTTGAGTTTGTGTTTATTTGGAACATGCATGCATACAACATGATACATCACAATTTTCAGTTCCTCTATTCAACATGTTCGAAAAGGAGCAGGAAGAAGCAGAGCTTATTTAATCCTACCCCTTTACAGAGCAGTTGCAAATTTTTGGTTCACTTCCTGCTCTCAATTTATTCACAATATACTCCATAAGTAATAACAATACAAATAAATAAATAATAATTAGTGAAGTAAGTTATATTTTATATGGTGAGATAAATAAGATTATCTAGAAACTGAATGGATGGATGAAATAAATTCTGAATGTTTATCATGGTTCTTCTTCTTTGTACTTTGTAAACACTTTAAGTTTGAAGAGTTTCTTGAAGTGTATCATATTAGTACATTGTTTGATTGCTTTGCTTAATCCATTCCATAATTTAATTTCACATACTGATATACTGAAGGTCTTAAGTGTTGTACGTGCGTACACATGTTTTAAATTACATTTTTCTCTAACATTATATTTATCCTCTTTTGTTGAGAAGAATTGTTGTATATTCTTTGCTAGCAGGTTACAGTTTGCTTTGTGCATAATTTTAGCTGTTTGTAAATTCACTATGTCGTAGAATTTCAGTATTTTCGATTCAATAAATAAAGAGTGCTGTTAAAGGAAATAATAGTTAATGCATTATTATCGCGTTAACTTCGACAGCCCTAATATTTATATCACGTGTGTTTGTTGTGTGTAAGCAATGTTTTGACAGCACAGCCAGTCCTCTGACTCAAATTAGCGGCGACCTCTTCGTCTTGTAAGAGCAGGATTCGCATCGTTTATGCGTTATTAAGTCCCCTAATTGGGCGGCTGGTAGTTTGCATATTAGACCATTAGGCTAATATGTTTTGCTTCTCACTGCACACGCTCTCCCCCCCACGTCTCTCCTGCAAGAGCTCCCCCCCGGCGACACATTTGGTGATTCTCGGAATTACGCTCTAATCATAAAGCAGTGTTCTTTTGATCCGCCTTAATTCCATGGCGTCGGCGCATCGTCGGCTTGATTTGATTTAACTTGTTTATTAACTAGCATGTCGTGCGAACAGTCCTCATTTGGCGTTTGTACATTTAGTCTTGATTGTTTTTGCCACATGTCCTTTCTCACACCTCCTCCATTGGCTCTGACCTCTACTTTGTTCTCCTGGGTTCATTTATTTGTTTTGTTTTATATATGAAAACAAAAATATGTTTATTTCAACAAAAATAAAATACCGCACTCTTATGTGTTCGATGTAGGAGCCTCTGGAAAGAGACCCCTACCAAGCGGTCTGTGCAGGGACGGCCCCTGCCATCAACACTCTCCATGTTTATGATGACCAATCACTTTAGTAGCTGATCATTTGCTTCAGTTTGATAGACTGAATGATGTCGTGGATGCAATTGTACTTTTTGTTTCTGCTAAACTTTCATTCAGCGGTGAGGCAACATGTCCTTTGTAATAGTTTTAGTTCAGCTTAGCAGCATTCTTTACACCTTCATTTAAAAGCCCATAATTGCTTATTTGACTTAGCCTTGCTTCATCTCTACTCAGTGGCCTAGTGGTTAGAGCAGGGGTGTCCAAACTTTTTCCACTGAGGGCCGTACACGGAAAAATTTAAGCATGCGGGGGCCATTTTGATATTTTTCATTTTCAAACCTTAACAAAATATATGGATTTTTTTGTTTTAACATTTAGGGCTCCCGGGGACCATAAAGGGTCTCAGTCATTAAAATGTAAAAAATAAGTCACATTATTATTATTTTTTATTTAACGCTTACAGTAGATCTCTATATCAACTTCTGGTTGATATAAAGTATATTAAAAAAAAAAAGGTTTTATGCCTTTTCTGTCAAAGACAACTTTGTTTTTTATAGTAAAACTGAAATATGCAGTATTTAGTAATTTGAGCCCTAAAAGATCAATAATGCAGGACACCATTGATTTTAATTATTTAATATTTTTGAGTAATCACAGTGAAATGTTAAATAAAATCCTACTAAATATATTTGGGATCCAAAAGGTCCCCCACTCATAAAGTGATACATTTTTATTAGGTTTTTTTAACTTTTAACACTTAAATTACGAGATCAACTTCAGATATATCTGTCTATTTTACGTTTGAACTATTATTTTGTTTGTATTATGCTCTTTTGTCAAATAAAACTTTTTGTTTTTTTATGGCAACCACACAATATATGCAATATTTTTTCCACATAAAACATTTTAAAGTGATATTTTTAAGTAATAATTCATTATAACATAGATTTTTAGTCTTTTTTTTTTTTAGCAATGGCAAAAAAAAGAAAAATAAACAAAGACAAAAGAAAAAAAACAGCCTGCATGGCAGCTTTGTGTCAACATTGCAACTTTTTCTTGTTAGATTTCACCTCATTCCACTTTTTTTAAATGTTTTTTTTTTAATTTTGCAATATTATCAATTTTGCTATTTTTGCAGAACGTGTGGCGGGCCGGTAAACAATTAGCTGCGGGCCGCAAATGGCCCCCGGGCCGCACTTTGGACACCCCTGGGTTAGAGTGTCCGCCCTGAGATCGGTAGGTTGTGAGTTCAAATCCAGGCCGAGTCATACCAAAGACTTTAAAAATGGCACCCATTACCTCCCTGCTTGGCACTCAGTATCAAGGGTTGGAATTGGGGGTTAAATCACCAAAAATTATTCCCAGACGCGGCACCGCTGCTGCTCACTGCTCCCCTCACCTCTCAGGGGGTGAACAAGGGGATAGGTCAAATGCAGAGGTCAAATTTCACCACACCTAGTGTGTGTGTGACAATCATTGATACTTTAACTCTAACTCAAAGGCCTTTTTTCTAAATCGACCGTACTATTTAAGTTTGTATTGTAGCCAAAGCTTTTCACTAAAGATATCGTTCCTAAAAACATTTGTTTTTTCATTGGGTTTCCCATTCTAGTCTGTTTTGTTTACTTTTTTCGATGAATTTCAAATGAATTGTATATTGAACACTTTTCTTCATTGTGGAATAAATCAAGTCTATCCCTCCATCATATTTTTTTACCTTTTTGAAGAACTTTTGGACATGATTTTGGAATACAAACATAAACATTAGTGTTTTCTGTTTATTGTTCATATACGTGATTATTCATATTTAATACAAATCTTTGCATAACTTGTACAATTTTAATTATACATTAAGTATAATTATAAACATACTTGCACTACATTTTTGTTGGTTGTGTCTTTTATACACACGCTCCTATAGCCAAAACTACTTGGTTGCCAAGAGTAACAATTTCCCTTGTGGATCAATAAAGTTTGTCTAAGTCTAAGTCTAATACATTAAACCAGGGGTCCCCAAACTTTTTGACTCGGGAGCCGCATTGGGTTAAAAAAATTTGGCCAGGGGCTGGTCTATATATATATATATATATACGTTAGGTGAGGGAAACCTGTGAAACAGGCTTGTAGGGATGATATAGCCTCTGTGTTTTTTCCTGACCTAACGTATATTCCGCCCTACCCCAGTATTGAGCACTGTATAACGGATAAACCACAGAAACCTCGACTATATATATATATATATATATATATATATATATATATATATATATATATATATATATATATATATATATATATATATATACCGTATATTACCAAATAAACGCCCTTGGGCAAATTACCGCCCATGTCCTAATAGCCGCCCGAGGTCTGACCCCATTTTGTGAATTAACCGCCTCTTCCTAATAACCGCCTATGTCCAAATAGCCGCCCATGGGCTGTTATTTGCATAATTTAGATTCAAATGCTACTGGGGTTGCTTTTGCTGCAATATTATTGTTTTGATGGCTTTATAGAGTACATGGTACCACAATTTTATTTTTCCTGTATGCTGCTTTATTTAAAACTTGGAGTACTGTAGCCTTTATTTTATTTAAAGGCCTACTGAAAGCCACTACTACCGATAGTTTATATATCAATGATGAAATCTTAACATTGCAACACATGCCAATACGGCCGGGTTAACTTATAAAGTGACATTTAAAACTTCCCGGGAAATATCCGGCTGAAACATCGCGGTATGATGACGTATGCGCGTGACGAAGTCCGAGTAACGGAAGTTATGGTACCCCGTAGAATCCTATACAAAAAGCTCTGTTTTCATTTCATAATTCCACAGTATTCTGGACATCTTTTGCAATTTTTTTAATGAACAATGAAGGCTGCAAAGAAGACAGTTGGAGGTGGGATCAGTGTATTAGCAGCGGACTACAGCAACACAACCAGGAGGACTTTGCTGGAGCGCTAGCCGCGCTAGCCGCCGACCTCACCTTGACTTCCTACGTCTCCGGGCCGCCAAACGCATCGGGTGAAGTCCTTCGTCCTTCTGCCGATCGCTGGAACGCAGGTGAGCACGGGTGTTGATGAGCAAATGAGGGCTGGCTGGCGTAGGTGGAGAGCTAATGTTTTTAGCATAACTCTGTGCAGTCTGGTTGCTAAGTTAGCTTCAATGGCGTCGTTAGCACAGCATTGTTAACCTTCGCCAGCCTGGAAAGCATTAACCGTGTATTTACATGTCCACGGTTTAATAGTATTGTTGATTTTCTATCTATCCTTCCAGTCAGGGGTTTATTTCTTTTGTTTCTATATGCAGTTAAAGCAAGATGCTATCACGTTAGCTCGTAGCTAAAGCATTTCGCAGATGTATTGTCGTGGAGATAAAAGGCACTGAATGTCCATTTCGCGTTCTCGACTCTCATTTTCAAGAGGATATAGTAAATCTGTGATCTACAATAGAAAAAGGAGAGTGTGGAATCCAATGAGCCAGCTTGTACCTAAGTTACGGTCAGAGCGAAAAAAGATACGTCCATCGCTGCCTCTCAAGTCATTCACTGTAACGTTCCTCATCTACGAATCTTTCATCCTCGCTCAAATTAATGGGGTAATCATCACTTTCTCGGTCCGAATCTCTCTCGCTCCACTGTAAACAACGGGGAATTGTGAGGAATACTAGCTCCTGTGACGTCACGCTACTTCCGGTACAGGCAAGGCTTTTTTTATCAGCGAGCAAAAGTTGCGAACTTTATCGTCGATTTTCTCTACTAAATCCTTTCAGCAAAAATATGGCAATATCACGAAATGATCAAGTATGACACATAGAATGGATCTGCTATTCCCGTTTAAATACAAAAAAATCATTTCAGTAGGCCTTTAAGTGACAGTATTATTGTTCTGTTTTGATGGTGGGTTTTATACTTGAGTACTTGGTACCATAATTTTATTTTTTCCGGTAGGCTGCTTTATTTAAAAAGTTTATTTATTTTTAGTATTGGTATTCTATTTGACAATTGTTGCACTACTGCCATGTTGAGGCCTTGTTGATCTCTTGTCTGTTGATAGCCTACCTCATGTTGATCTCTTGTTTTTTTGTTTGCATGTTTACAATAGCTTTTACATTTAAAGTTTTTTGTACGAAAAAAAAAATACTGGACAATAACCATTGTAACCAAATAATGGCCTGGTGCAGGCTGGTGCAAAAATAAATAAAAGCCTTGTGCAAATAACCGCCTGCTTCTTTTAAACGCCTGTCTCCAAAATCAATTTTGTGAAATAAACGCCCGGGCTACTATTTGGTAATATACGGTATATATATATTTATATATATATATATATATATATATATATATGTATATATATATTCCGAGCCCGATGATATCACATTATCGATGGGAAAATGCATTTTTAGACAAAATTATTTGCCTGAGCGGCTCGGAGACACTGAGAGTAACAAGCGGTATAAAATGGATTGGAAAGGACAGATTTAAAAAATAAATAAATAAATAAAACATTTAAAAAAAAAGTTTTTACTTGGGACTTCCCGCAGCCCGGATTTTGGGGACCCCTGCATTAAACCCTAATTTGTATCGCTGTTAATTGGTTCCGGGCCGGGCCAGGCCATGTTAATGAATTCTTGTGAAGTAGGAATTTGTATCACATATAAATAAGTATGAAATAACACCCACGTAGTCACTTTTACAAGCCGCAAACTTCTAAGCGCGATGTGGCGAGGGACGATTGTACTACGACACTCACTATGCTGCAGTCAGCCCCAAAAACCCTAGCATGTTACAAAAGGAACATTAAAGACCAAAATTGGGCCACAATCTAAAACTTGTTTAGGGCCACAAAAAGCCTCTTAAAGGCCTACTGAAATGACATTTTTTTATTTAAACGGGGATAGCAGATCCATTTTATGTGTCATACTTGATCATTTCGCGATATTGCCATATTTTTGCTGAAAGGATTTAGTAGAGAACATTGACGATAAAGTTCGCAACTTTTGGTCGCTGATAAAAAAGCCTTGCCTGTACCGGAAGTAGCGTGACGTCGCAGGTTAAAGGGCTCCTCACATTTCCCCATTGTTTACACCAGCAGCGAGAGCGATTCGGACCGAGAAAGCGACGATTACCCCATTAATTTGAGCCAGGATGAAAGATTTGTGGATGAGGTACGTGAGAGTGAAGGACTAGAGTGCAGTGCAGGACATATCTTTTTTCGCTCTGACCGTAACTTAGGTACAAGCTGGCTCATTGGATTCCACACTTTCTCCTTTTTCTATTGTGGATCACGGATTTGTATTTTAAACCACCTCGGATACTATATCCTCTTGAAAATGAGAGTCGAGAACGCGAAATGGACATTCACAGTGACTTTTATCTCCACGACAATACATCGGCGAAGCACTTTAGCTACGGAGTTAACGTGATAGCATCGGGCTTAACTGCAGATAGAAACAAAATAAATAAACCCCTGACTGGAAGGATAGACAGAAGACTTCCAAGATGGCTGCGCTTCAGAGCAGCGGCTTCGTGCGAGCGCTCCTGGAAGTGAGGGCAAAAATACCCCTCAATTCAGCCAATTTCATGGCTGGCTCACAGCGTGTTCACTCCGTGATCACTTACGACCGACTTACGATTCTGGATGTGGAGAGATCGGGCCATTTTGGGCTGATAGATGCGTGTACGATGGACCTGCTCGCTAGCTTGGGAATTCTTCGCAAGCTACATCCAGCAGTGGCCTTTGAAGCAGCGGCGTCGACTACCAGCGGAGACGGTCAGCGAAAGAGACGTAAGCGGTGCGCTCGGAAGCAGAAGCGGGGGTGTCGGGCGGGGCTAACAACAAAGCTAAATGCTTTGTTGTTAGCGGGGCTAACGAAAAAGCTAAATGCTAATCCACAAAGAAGCGCTAATAAGGAGTCTGTTAAGCTAGAACTAGCCAGCGCCAGGCTGGATAATCCCTGCACACATAGCAATTCTTCTAGAATAATATACAACTCACATAATGTTTTTTCTGCGTCAGAGGTGGACATGCATTTTACTGAGGTGGCAAACAATCTAAAAATTCCTGTCATATCAATTCCTAGATATGGTCGAAATTATTTAAAGTGCACTATGCATAATAAACGTAACATTATTAATATTGCTACTACGGATACTTTCAACAAAAACTCCTCAAAACAGCCCACTACCTATAATATGGGCTTTTTAAACATAAGGTCATTGTCTTCCAAAACGTTATTAGTTAATGAAGTCATCAGAGACAACAATCTTGATGTCGTTGGTTTAGCCGAGACCTGGCTCAAACCAGACGAATTTTTTGCGCTGGGTGAGGCGTCTCCTCCTGGCTATGCGGGAACGCATATTGCCCGCCCCATTAAAAGGGGTGGGGGTGTTGCACTAATATACAACAAAAACTTTAGCCTTACCTCGGACCTAAATAATAAATATAACTCGTTTGAGGTGCTCACTATGAGGTTTGTCACACCGCTGCCTCTCCACCTGGCTGTCATCTACCGCCCCCCTGGGCCCTATTCGGACTTTATCAATGAATTTTCAGAGTTCGTTGCTGATCTAGTGACGCACGCCGACAATATAATCATAATGGGAGACTTTAACATCCATATGAATACCCCATCGGACCCTCCATGCGTGGCGCTCCAGACTATAATTGATAGCTGTGGTCTTACACAAATAATAAATGAACCCACGCATCGCAACGGTAATACGATAGATCTAGTGCTTGTCAGGGGTGTCACCACCTCTAAAGTTACGATACTCCCGTACACTAAAGTAATGTCCGATCATTACCTTATAAAATTCGAAGTTCTGACTCATTGTCAACAAACTAATAATAATAATAATAACTACTATAGCAGCCGCAACATTAATACTGCCACAACGACGACTCTTACTGACCTACTGCCTTCAGTAATGGCATCATTCCCAAATTATGTGGGCTCTATTGATAACCTCACTAACAACTTTAACGACACCCTGCGCGACACCATTGATATTGTAGCACCGCTAAAGCTAAAAAGGGCCCCTAAAAGGCGTACCCCATGGTTTACAGAAGAAACTAAAGCCCAGAAATTATCATGTAGAAAGCTGGAACGCAAATGGCGTGCGACTAAACTTGAGGTTTTCCATCAAGCATGGAGTGATAGTTTAATAACTTATAAACGCATGCTTACCTCAGCTAAAGCTAAATATTACTCAAATCTCATCCACCTCAACAAAAATGATCCTAAATTTTTGTTTAGTACAGTAGCATCGCTAACCCAACAAGGGACTCCTCCCAGTAGCTCCACCCACTCAGCAGATGACTTTATGAATTTCTTTAATAAGAAAATTGAACTCATCAGAAAAGAGATTAAAGACAATGCATCCCAGCCACAACTGGGTTCTATTAACACAAATATGACTGTATATACGACGGACATTGCCCTCCAAAATAGTTTCTCTCTCTTTGATGAAATAACATTGGAGGAATTGTTAAAATGTGTAAATGGGACAAAACAAACAACATGTTTACTTGACCCAATTCCTGGGAAACTTATCAAGGAGCTTTTTGTTTTATTAGGTCCATCAGTGTTAAATATTATAAACCTATCACTTTCCTCTGGTACTGTTCCTCTAGCATTCAAAAAAGCGGTTATTCATCCTCTACTCAAAAGACCTAACCTCGATCCTGACCTCATGGTGAACTACCGGCCGGTGTCCCACCTACCGTTTATCTCGAAAATTCTCGAAAAAATTGTCGCACAGCAGCTAAATGAACACTTAGTGACTAACAATCTCTGTGAACCTTTTCAATCCGGTTTCAGGGCAAATCACTCTACGGAGACAGCCCTCGCAAAAATGACTAATGATCTATTGCTGACGATGGATTCTGATGCTTCATCTATGTTGCTGCTTCTTGATCTTAGCGCCGCTTTCGATACTGTTGATCATAATATTTTATTAGAGCGTATCAAAACGCGTATTGGGATGTCAGACTTAGCCTTGTCTTGGTTTAACTCTTATCTTACTGACAGGATGCAGTGTGTCTCCCATAACAATGTGACCTCGGACTATGTTAAGGTAACGTGCGGAGTTCCCCAGGGTTCAGTTCTTGGCCCTGCACTCTTTAGTATTTACATGCTGTCGCTAGGTGACATTATACGCAAATACGGTGTTAGCTTTCACTGTTATGCTGATGACACCCAACTCTACATGCCCCTAAAGCTGACCAACACGCCGGATTGTAGTCAGCTGGAGGCGTGTCTTAATGAAATTAAACAATGGATGTCCGTTAACTTTTTGCAACTCAACGCTAAGAAAACGGAAATGCTGATTATCGGTCCTGCTCAACACCAACATCTATTTAATAATACCACCTTAACATTTGACAACCAAACAATTAAACAAGGCGACTCGGTAAAGAATCTGGGTATTATCTTCGACCCAACTCTCTCGTTTGAGTCACACATTAAGAGTGTTACTAAAACGGCCTTCTTTCATCTCCGTAATATCGCTAAAATGCGTTCCATTTTGTCCACAAGCGATGCTGAGATCATTATCCATGCGTTCGTTACATCTCGTCTCGATTACTGTAACATTTTATTTTCGGGCCTCCCTATGTCTAGCATTAAAAGATTACAGATGGTACAAAATGCGGCTGCTAGACTTTTGACAAAAACAAGAAAGTTTGATCATATTACGCCTATACTGGCTCACTTGCACTGGCTTCCTGTGCACCTAAGATGCGACTTTAAGGTTTTACTACTTACGTATAAAATACTACACGGTCAAGCTCCTGCCTATCTTGACGATTGTATTGTACCATATGTCCCGGCAAGAAATCTGCGTTCAAAGAACTCCGGCTTATTAGTGATTCCCAGAGCCCAAAAAAAGTCTGCGGGCTATAGAGCGTTTTCTATTCGGGCTCCAATACTATGGAATGCCCTCCCGGTAAAAGTTAGAGATGCTACCTCAGTAGAAGCATTTAAGTCTCATCTTAAAACTCATTTGTATACTCTAGCCTTTAAATAGACTCCCTTTTTAGACCAGTTGATCTGCCGTTTCTTTTCTTTTCTTTTCTACTCTGCTCCGGGGTGGACCGCCAGCCTGTCCATCAGATGGGGACATCTCTACGCTGCTGACCCGTCTCCACTCGGGATGGTTCCCGCTGGCCCCACCATGGACTGGACTTTCGCTGATGTGTTGGACTTTCACAATATTATGTCAGACCCACTCGACACCGAGGATGTCGTTGTGGCTTGTACAGCCCTTTGAGACACTAGTGATTTAGGGCTATATAAATAAACATTGATTGATTGATTGATTGATTGATTGAAGATCAACAATACTAATAAACCATGGACCTGTAAATACACGGTTAATGCTTTCCAGCTTGGCGAAGCTTAACAATGCTGTTGCTAACGACGCCATTGAAGCTAACTTAGCAACTGGACCTCACAGAGCTATGCTAAAAATATTAGCTATCCACCTACGCCAGCCAGCCCTCATCTGCTCATCAACACCCGTGCCACCTGTGTTCCAGCGATCGACGGAAGGACGAAGGACTTCACCCGATCATCCATGCGGTCGGCGGCTAGCGTCGGATAGCACGTCTGCTATCCAAGTCAAAGTCCTCCTGGTTGTGTTGCTACAGCCAGCCGCTAATACACCGATCCCACCTACAACTTTCTTCTTTGCAGTCTTCATTGTTCATTAAACAAATTGCAAAAGATTCACCAACACAGATGTCCAGAATACTGTGGAATTTTGAGATGAAAACAGAGCTTTTTTGTATTGGATTCAATGGTGTCCGAATACTTCCGTTTAACTATTGACGTCACGCGCATACGTCATCATACATAGACGTTTTCAACCGGAAGTTTAGCGGGAAATTTAAAATTGCACTTTATAAGTTAACCCGGCCGTATTGGCATGTGTTGCAATGTTAAGATTTCATCATTGATATATAAACTATCAGACTGCGTGGTCGGTAGTAGTGGGTTTCAGTAGGCCTTTAAACAGTTTACCAAAAGACGCCTATTTGTTTCATTTTTCTATTATTGCAGCCTTTTTAAAAACACAATTACTTAGCAGTTAAGACAGATCCTACAAACTTTCATTTTTTTAATGTCTGTTTAGCCTGCTTAGCTAATGAAGTGTTACATACCGTGACATATTAATCAACTATCTAAGGCAGTGGTTCTCAAACTTTTTTCACCTATACCACCTCAGAAAACACTTGGCTCTCTAAGTCCCACCATAACAACCATTATTAAAATATTTTAGCGTAGTGGTGTGTTCATTAAAAACAAGGCAGCTGTTTTATTTACCAAGTATTTTTGATATTTTTGGCCACTGTTACATTACACACAGTTTGAAAAGTAACATTGTGTTACAGGAAAATAAAACACTGTCCTTTAATGAAGTGATTCTTTGGTGTACCACTAGATGGAGCCCGTGCACCACTAATGACAGAGTCGAGTATAAAGACAATATGGCCAACTCGGTTTCAGGCGATTTCCTTAATCATTGGTCAAAAGGCACTCACGTGACTAGAGGGCGCCATGGCTACTACTAACTTTGACGCTTCTTTGTTAGTTTTTTGAAGCTGTATAAAGGCCCTGTTGTGCAGAATGGGGCTGCTCCACCCACGAGAATTGTGGAGAGCTTTTACATCGCTTTCCACACAACTCGTAAAGAAGACAAGTAGTGAAGGTTCGCATTAATATAGGAGTAGACGTTGTGCGAGGTAGGTAAACACACGACACAACGTCTGCGTTTTGTTCAGGACAGAACCCACAGAAGATAATACATATAATAACAGAAGAAATTAACAAATTAAAAACATGGTTTGACAAAAACAGACTATGTTTGAATCTCAGCAAAACTTTAAAAAAAAAAATGCTATTTGGTAACAGTAGAAGAGAAAGTGTAATAATAGATGATCAAATTAATTGAAAATCTCATTAAAAAATATACAACATAAAGTGGCATGAAATACGTTAATGTGAATAAAGTAAAATATGCTCTAGACCAAAAATCACTCCATATTCTCTACTGCTCACAAGTGTAACCATATCTGAGTTATTGGCCAGAAATATTTGGAAATAATTACTTATTCACTTAGCATGTTACAAAAAAGGAAGATCAGTTAGAATAATACATGAGTGATACATACAGTGATTACAAATACATTGGAGGCAGCCACCACACTTAACATACTTCACACAAAAGTCACAATTTCTCTGTGATTGTTGGTCCAAAGCTAATGAAGATTTTGACAAAATGAGGGCAATAAGTTATTCTTTGGTCATTCTTTGTATTTTTTTTAACATTTATTAAGCTGTCGGTTGCGTGTTAAACACTGCCGGACTGTAGCAGCAGAGTGCGTCAAATTCGGCCTCAATATTATACTTCGACGAAATAAAATCATGTTTTATTGTAAGTTTATGAGCTGGAGTATGTTTAGAACTATATATAGACGTAATATTTTGGTTTATTTTGTCAGAAAAACTTACGTCAAAACGACAGCAAGTTGCATGCATCCAGACACAGCCGCACACGTGCTTGGTAGCAGTCATGGCGCCTGTTGGCTATACTCTCTTTATACACGACTGACTAGTGGTACAGAGGGGCGCCGCTAGGGATTTTGTGCCCCATGAAAAGAATCTTTACAGGGCCCCCTGTATTATAATTTCATCATCATTAGGGGCCTCTCTGGGCCCCCTCCATCATGGGACCCTAGAATCCGTCTCCTTTACCCCCCCCTTTTCGGCGCCCCTGGTGGTACACATACCTCAGTTTGATGTAAGGATGAGGAAGCTATCACTATATCGAGCCCCCAAACAGCATCTTGCTCAGGACCCCATTTAAACAACGCTGAGTGTAAAACAGGGGTGTCAAACTCATTTTAGATCGGGGGCCACATGGAGAAAAATCTACTCCCAAGTGGGCCAGACGGGTAAAATCACGGCACGATAAATTAAAAATAAAGACAACTTCAGATTGTTTTCTTTGTTTAAAAATAGAACAAGCACATTCTGAAAATGTACAAATCATAATGTTGTGGGGTTTTGGTTTTTTACTCTTACATGTTGCGGTTAATAGTATTCTATCTTTATTTTTCGACTTTCTGAATAAATTATGTAATAATGTTCATCAGTCGACACATTGGTGTTCATTTTCAATCTATCAGGATAAAAAAATAATATCAAAATCAAATTACAAGATGTTATTTATGTAGTTTGCTCATTTTGCTCATCCATGTGGCTTATTTATTTTACATCATCTACAAAGATACAAATAATTGCTATTGCGACATCTAGTGGACACATTTAGAACAGCGGTTTCTTTCAATAAAAAATGTCGGCTTATTTTTATACTTAGCAAACTCCTCCCGCGGGCCGGAAAAAACCTGATCGCGGGCCTGATCCGGCCTGCGGGCCTTACGTTTGACACCCCTGGTGTAAAAGATTGAGTATTTACTTTACTTTTAAAAAACGGAATAAAAATGAACGTGTATAAACTTGAATTGGTCTCCTAGTCTGAATTAAACTACTGAAGTCACAATATACATTTGCATTTAATTTACTGATATGCACCTGTGTTTATGTGCACCTTTTTAAACCTGCAGTATGAGAACCTAAGGCGCTGTTTCTTGAAAGTATGTGTCAATAGATTTCTAATTACAAGCATGATATTGTAGCATTAATTCTTGGGCGGGATTTTGGATGCGTGGTGCAGGTGGTCCTAATGTTGTGGCTGCTGGGTGTATTTCCAAAACAAACCCTGACATGAGAGCAAACTGCACCCCCTCTTTTTCCACGCCTTTTTTTGTGTGTGTGCAGCTTAGTGAGACAACAGCATTCACGGCCGCTGCCTCCATCTCAAAGTTGAGCCAACAAGCATGTGGAGGAGGGCACCGTGTGGGCTGAGGGTCTCTATTCTCTTTGGCCCCTGGTTGCCCTCATACAACACCCCGCGCTCCCCCCACCCTTCTTGTTATTTGTCCCGGCGGGCCGAGAGCGCGGCCCCCGACGGGCCCTTTTGCAAGGGGAGCGAAAAGAAGAAGAGCGATTGCAGCTGTGACGTGGGCGTCGTTGTTCCATTCAGCGCCCTTCGCCATGGCAACGGGGCAAAAGGCCCCTTGGAAGACTCTCTGGACAGGAGAGCCAGCTGGACGTCTCCTCCTCCAACATGGCGGAAAAACATCTCCAATATTTCATTTGAGGTGATTCAGAGTCATGTGGAAGTTGAATGCGCCATTTTGAAGGAAAAGCAGGACATTTGGAAATATCCATCAGTGTTTGATTCAGTCGTTTACCGATAAATCACAGGTGTCACTCAGCATTTTGACACACGTTTTGGCACAATTTGCAATTTTTCTTTACTTTTGTAAGGCATTTAAAAATATGAGCAGTAACATATGTTAATATCTGCTGAGTTATGTCAGTTGTTTGGATGATAGTGCTGAAAAGTAGACTGTAAGTGGGTGTCCAAGGTGCACACAGCCTGGGAGGCATTTGCGGCCCACAGCTATTTTTTTTATTGGCCCGACGCATGTTTATAAAAGTATCTTTACTAAATAATGCATATAATGTAAATAATGCTAAACGAATAGAATGGAAATGATGATGTTCTAATTACATGCAGGCTGTGTTTTGATGTACAGAATATTGATTTAACTTGTAAGCATTTTGGATTTGTGTTAGCGTTTTTTCCGGCTTGGGTTTTCAGTAAAGTTTGAACAATCCAGTGTCACAATCGTGGTCCAGGACCTGGGTTTTAAAATCACGGTGTAGTTCATTTTGGGTCCAGGGAGGGAACAAAATGCAAAAAACAAAAGTGCTCGGCTTTTGTGTAAACACCTTTAATGTAGTTTTTTCAAATGAAAAAAATTCCAAAATGTATTTCTTCAATAAGTAACAATATTTAATAGCTTCGAGTTCATTTACAGGAAAGTGCAACAGTAAGAGTTTGATCAGTGTGAATTATTATTTTATTTTTGGAAATAGAATTTCCCTGATTGTTAATAGTTCCAGCTGGTTACTGCTTTTATTCACTTGTCTTTGGAAGGCCGAGGGTTCCCAAACAGGGCAGACTAAACAGGTTTAGTGTTAACACATCCACACAATAAAGTACAGATGTGTGTCATGTGCTACTAAATTGCTGTGAATTTGAAAAGGGGTTAGGATTAAACAAGATCGGCTTCTTCCTACTCCTTTTCGAACATGTTACAAAGAGAAATATAAATGTGTCATCTATGTGTAATTGCAAAATCAAATCAAAACAACTTTCAACTCCAGGCTTCTGCTTGGCAAAAGTGCCCTAAGGCAGTGGTTCTCAAATGGGGGTACACGTACCCCTGGGGGTACTTGAAGGTATGCCAAGGGGTACGTGAGATTTTTTTTTTTAATGCCTGTCAAAAAGAACTGTGAAAAGAAATGCAACAATGCAATATTCAGTGTTGACAGCTAGGTTTGTTGTGGACATGTACCATAAATATTGATGTTAAAGATTTATTTTTTTGTGAAGAAATGTTTAGAATTAAGTTCATGAATCCAGATGAATCTCTATTACAATCCCCAAAGAGGGCACTTTAAGTTGATGATTACTTCTATGTGTAGAAATATGTATTTATAATTGAATCACTTGTTTATTTTTCAACAAGTTTTTAGTTATTTTTATATCTTTTTTTATAGTTCAAGAAAGACCACAACAAATGAGCAATATTTTGCACCGTTATACAATTTAATAAATCAGAAACTGATGACATAGTGCTGTATTTTAGTTTTTTATCTCTTTTTTTTCCCAACCAAAAATGCTTTGCTCTGATTAGGGGGTACTTGAATTAAGAAAATGTTAACAGGGGGTACATCACTGAATTAAAGGTTGAGAACCACTGGCCTAAGCCATGAGTGAAACTGCAATGCATGTGCAGGTTTATGACCAACACACACACTTCCTGTTGCTGCACTCAATGTGTACCGTACTGAAACCCTGATGGGGCGCACCCCCAAGTAGTGGTGTCGTGCGTCAGTTAGGTGATCAGTCCAGTCAGCTGGAGAGGCTCCAGGACGGACGTGTTTACACTCTCTCTTATTTGGAGCTCCAGCGTGCTGCAGGACGCGGTAGTATCGTGGGGGGCAGAGTGATTGGGGGCTTGTGCACAATCTCCCGTGACCAATGAGCGGGGTGCTGTCAGGGGTAACCACATCTGTCAGCCACTCTCGGCCAATAAAGAGAGGAGCGAGGCGGACCACAGGTGCGCGCCGCTGCGTCCCCTTGGCACGGCGCCCCGGAGATGCTGGAGAGAGACGCGCGGCTGCCCTGTGGCGCGCACCTCTTCCCGTCCGCGGCAGCCTCCCTTTGACTCGCGGTGATGGCCACCGCCACGTCGAACCACTTCGGCGTCCACGGCGCCCCCGTCAGCGCGCCGCAGCCTCCGCCGCCGCCGCCGCATACGGAATCCGGCAGCATGCAGCAGCAGCAGCAGCAGCAGCAGCAGCAGCAGCAGCACGCGTACAGGGACGCGCACGCCCTCCTCCAGAGCGACGTATACGGCGGCTTGGCGGGCGGCGCGCACCCGCTCAGCCACGCGCACCAGTGGATCGCGGCGCTGTCTCACGGGGACGGCGGGGCGACGTGGCCCCCCAGCCCGCTCGGGGAGCAGGACGTCAAGCCGGTGCTCCAGGACGCCGACCGCGAGGACTCCGGCGGCGACGCGCATCCCCACGCCGCGCATCACGACGCCAGAGCAGCATGGCGCACCGGCAGCGCCGCCTCCACGCACATCCCCGCCATGGCGACGCCTGAGGGCCAGGGGCTGCTCTACGCTCAGTCCGGCTTCGGCATGATGCCCGGGGGGGAGCAAGGGGGCATGCACCACCACGCACACCCGCACCACCACCACCCGCTGCGGGACGAGGAGCACCACAGCCACAGCCCGCACCTCAGCGACCACGGGGGCGGGCCGGGGAGCCACCAGCCGCCGCCTCCGCCGCACGGGGGTCACCAGGACCACTCCGACGAGGACACGCCGACCTCGGACGAGCTGGAGCAGTTCGCCAAGCAGTTCAAGCAGCGGCGCATCAAGCTGGGCTTCACCCAGGCGGACGTGGGCTTGGCCCTGGGGACCCTCTACGGGAACGTCTTCTCGCAGACCACCATCTGCCGCTTCGAGGCGCTGCAGCTGAGCTTCAAGAACATGTGCAAGCTCAAGCCGCTGCTGAACAAGTGGCTGGAGGAGGCCGACTCCACCTCGGGCAGCCCCACCAGCCTGGACAAGATCGCCGCGCAGGGCCGGAAGAGGAAAAAGAGGACCTCCATCGAGGTGGGCGTCAAGGGGGCCCTGGAGAGCCACTTCCTCAAGTGTCCCAAGCCCGGGGCGGCGGAGATCAACTCGCTGGCGGACAGCCTGCAGCTGGAGAAGGAGGTGGTGCGGGTCTGGTTCTGCAACAGGAGGCAGAAGGAGAAGAGGATGACGCCCGCCGGGGGCCAACTAGCAGGGGGGGAGGACATGTACGGGGACAGCCCCCCTCACCACGGACCACAGACCCCCGTGCAGTGACCAGCAGTCCCCCCCCCCCCCCCCCCATGGACCTTGGCAAGCATTGCAAACACCACATGGGATTAAGATTTACACACAGCAGGCACTGGTGGAGCTTCTTCACGCTGCGGAACTCGCGGCGACTATTATGGGATGTATTCGGGATGTGGCTGCTGTGGGGCCGACGAGAAAAACACGTTTTTTTCCCTCCCCGTGTCTGCGTGTGCGCACAGGTGCAGGCAAGGTGCGTCATTTGTGCCAAATGCTGTGAAATGTGGACGGGGAGTCTTCGTGTGCATGAGCCGCAGTGAGTGAGTTGGGGGGGGTGGGGGGGTAAAAACACGCCATCTTTCCGTGGAACAATAGCAATAGGGGTTCCACGCCGACAGAAACGTGACATTTCAAGCCAGCAAAAACACGATCATCAATATTGTTGATATTATGATTATTGGGCAGGTCTCATATGGTGGTAACATCATTCCTCTTCTTATATTACCACGAATATTATTTAGAGGTCAAATTAGTTAAACAATTGAATTCAAGTGCTTTGAAAATAAATATGAAAATCATTTTTGCTATTTACAGCACATTTGTACAAAAAAAACAATCTTTTTAAAAAAATAATAATTTAATAATAATAATAATAATAATTGAGAGCTATTATTGCTTCACTTTAGAGCTTTTTCTGTGCAGTGTGTTTTTGCCGTTTGTTATTTCCGTACTTTTCCAGGAATAAAATAAAAAAAATCCAATTTTGCCTTCCTCTCCCATGAAGATGGAGGACATTAAGTTAAAAAATAAAACAGATGATATTAATAAAAAAAGAAATTTAAAAAAAAAAGAAGAATATGTGTCCGCCTGGTATACCAGCTCTAAATGACTCATACATTCACCCAGACTATTTGTGGGATGTAACTCAGCTCTTTTCCTTTTCTTTTCTTCTGTATACGCATTGTTTTTGTATGTTTCTCTTGTCAGTCTGTGCCAACACACACACATTTTTTCCACACACATACACACACACATTTTTTCCACACACATATCACACACACACACACACCCACACACTTTCTTGTGCTACTGTGACCAATAATCTTATCTGATGAGGTTATATGAAGACTGGGTGAGGCTTCATTCTCCTGCTAAAATTGTGGAGAAAACCAGAAACTCAAATGCAGCCTGAGGACGTGGATGATATACTGTGACAATTTCAAGTGTTTTCATTTGAAATGTGCATCACAAAATATGCACAACAAGCTCTTTGAATGTAAAATCACGACTAATTACTTACAGGAATGTTTTATATCAATATTATTCATGATGATAATAATGGTTTCCCCCCAACAGGCCCAGCTGAATTTGAGTTTCTCTGTGGGTAAACGAATACAAAACCAAAACAAAAACACTGTCGACCTGAAATCTGTGACAAGGAAAACAAATCAACGATTGCACAATTTCTATACATGCTTTTTTGTCATTAAATGCTATTTGTTTTCTATGACACTTCAGTATTTGTATGATTATTAACAACCTGAAGGGAAACTGCTGCTGATTGATGTATATTTTTAAAATGTTTTCGGGGAACCCTCTTTTAATTTAGATTATTATGGAAAATATTGATATTCTAATTACCGTGTGGTTGCTTGTCAAGTAAAACTGATTTATTTTTACTTCTAAAATAAATAAATAAAATACTAATACGAAAGGAAAATAAAGATGAAAAACAAATAGTAAGATTTGAAATGGTTATAATAAACAAAACAATTTTTTTTCTAAAAGCTCCAAAAATCTAATTCTGTTGACGTCGATGACGCGTTTGATGAAGTGTGGCGGTAAGTGGCAACTGAAGGAAATAAAGATATTGAAACATGTTTAAAATCAGTTAAGTGACAAAAAGTTGGAAGGTGGCCAACCGGAGGCGCACCTTGTAAGGATATAACATTACGTCATAGTTCAAAGGCAGTGCAACGCACAGTCAGCGGGGGAAGAGCGGCATCTGGCGGATAAGTCTGGTACTACAACTGTCGTGTTGTCCCCATACTGGGTATTAAAAAGGACATGACGTCATTCTCTATGCGCACAAAAAATTGTGTTTGACTGCCACAGAAACAAAAAATATATAGGATCTACTAATAAGTACATTATATGAAAAAAGTACTTATGGGACGGCGTGGCGAAGTTGGTAGAGTGGCTGTGCCAGCAATCGGAGGGTTGCTGGTTACTGGGGTTCAATCCCCACCTTCTACCATCCTAGTCACGTCCGTTGTGTCCTTGGGCAAGACACTTCACCCTTGCTCCTGATGGCTGCTGGTAGCGCCTTGCATGGCAGCTCCCTCTATCAGTGTGTGAATGTGTGTGTGAATGGGTGAATGTGGAAATACTGTCAAAGCGCTTTGAGTACCTTGAAGGTAGAAAAGCGCTATACAAGTATAACCCATTTATCATTTACTTCAATACCATATTTATTATATAGTTTTACTCTGTAATCTGTGGCTGGATGTGCATTGAAGTACGAGTCTTTTTGAGTACACGATCAAGAGTAAAATATCCCACTTATATTTAATGATTTATCTCTACATACATTCATAACAATACATCATGTTTCCTTATGTACATTTGATGCGCGCGCGCACACACACACACACACACACACACACACACAAAAGACATGATGTAATATGGCTATAGTCTGTGACCTCATATTGCTCCAGGGACGTCCACCTGTTGATCTAAAGTACTAAAAGGGAAGTTGGACTTTTTGGGGTGAAACACTGATGTACAGCGATAAAGGACGTAATAAAGTATGGAGAATATTGCACTTTTCTACAATGTAGTTTAAAAATAATAATACTATAATAGAGCAAGTGAAGCAATACAACAAAAATAACTGCATGCTGGCACTAAACAAATATAAAAATACATATTGGAAAAATAATCATAATAAATAACCTCAATATGATCAAATCTATCATACACAATAGAAATAAAATATACAACTATTCCCCCAACACATAAGGCCTAATGTGAATAATGCTGGCACAAGGCAGTAACAAGCCTGACCTATCAAACAATAATAACAATAAAAGAGAAGAATATAGGACACCTCATTGTCGTTCCCGTTAACGCTCATTTGGCTGCAGTCATGTCACATTCCCATGCATTAAAGAGCCTTCATTTGTTAACTGGAGGGGGGAATTGTGAGGAAAAATACACAATATGATTTGAGGGGGTGAAAAAATGCACGTTAAGTGTCGCTGTCCATGAAACCTGAACAGAATTACTTTTAACAAGGCAGTTTATTGACCTCTGACCTTTGCTTTACACTACACGTGCGTCTGCTGAACGACAAACGCGCACAACAAGCAGCCTGTTTGTGTGAGAAGGGGAAAAGGGGCGGGGCCTAAATCAGCAGCGAAATAGCAATGAAATATTTAAGTGTTTTGTTGCTCAGTAACATGAAACATTGTTCCACACGCCGCATGCCATTCATCTAGGAGGGTGCAAGGGGGCGGAGCCACGTGTATCATAATAAAGATGGACGGCTCACAGAAAATTGTAACAGCAAGGGACAAGCGGTAGAAAATGGATGGTTGGATTATTATACATAGAAATATGTATGTACCTCTTTGTATGACACAAACTTGTGTTTTCACTGTGATGCTGCAGGGGGCGCTGTTACCGCTCTAAATAACTACAACGGCACTCAGGGGCAAAGACCTTTGTCAAGGCCAAATATGTAACTAACCCTGAAACATTGATGCTTTACGACACCTTGGTAGTTTGATTCATAAATCAACTTAAAACATTTTTATAAAACTAATTGAGGAAATTAGTCTGAAAGATGATTACAAAAAATAAATACATGGTTTCACAAAAAATATTTTGTAATTCCTCGCGCCAAGTAATGGCAAACGCAAAGTCATTTTGCATGAGTTATTGATTATTAATAATTTTATTCTACATATGTTGCTAATTGTTTTGAAAGGGGATTAAATGCCAGCTGTTCACACCAACCCAAGATCAGTTAAAGGGGGATTTTTGTGAGTAACGTCTGAGTAAAATATTTACATGACATGATTGTTATTCTTTGATATTAGCAAGCTATCTAGTTCTATGCATATACGCATGTCATTTTTTTTCGTATTTACATTGATGAGTGTCCGTCTACATGAGGCCTTTTTAGTGAATAGATGGCGCTCTTGGCTCACGAGGGGCAACAATGGCGGCGCGCGCACACACACATTGCCACGATTACGCCCATGTGACATCTTGTGTGTTGGGAGCCCAAGAGGTCTGCGAGGACAGAGGTTCTTTTTTTACGTCTACGTAACCTTTCGTCAACACTTGAGCAGCTCCATCTCGGAGAAGTCCGTGTCCATGTCGGAGTCGTACAGCGAGTGGCCTGTGGGGTCGCTGATGGGCGACAGCGGCGGTGGTGGCGTGTGGCTGCTGTGTGCGCTGTGTGAGTGGGTGTCGTCCTGGAGGGTGTCCGTACGGGAGTAGAGGCCGAGGTCAGGCAGCCTGGATGCAGAGACGCTGCTCTCAGACGTGTCCTTGTAGCGGAAGTCCTCCAAGTCCACAAACCACTCGGGCCAGAAGCGCCGGCGAATACGCTCGCAGTACATGGCCAAGTTGATCAGCTCACCTGGACAACACACATGATATTATTTTATGTTTCGTAACGGAGAGTATCACTATATCATTTATTATACATCGATTACTATTTATAACTAACAAATTACTGCATTATGTGATGTAACATTAATAAATTAACATTTAATGTTACATATCGTAGAATAATATAACATAGTGTAACATAACATACCATATCGTAACATACTGTATAATGTAGCGTATGTTTAATGTAGCGTGATGTTGTGAAGCGCCGCAACTATAAATAGTATAATTTGTCTATAAAATTGTTATAAGTACACATCTGCATAACATTGTATCCTTAAA